>NC_060920.1:10439092-10741976 GCF_021234035.1 Daphnia pulicaria
AACGGCGAGCCGGGAGAACTGGGTGTCGGCAGACCGGTGGAGACGTAACAGCGTTCGGGATCGTCTTTGACGCTGACGCGCAGGTCGTAGTAGTTGCTGGACGAGCCGTTGCTCGGCGGCTGGGAAAAGTACTGCAACCGCTGACGGATCTCCTCGTCGGAGGCTCCGACCGACGAGGAAATTCCGTGGTGGTGCGGATGAGTGGGCGACGGCAACGGACTTTCGCCAAAGTGGCCGCGGTACGAGTGATGGACACCGCCCATGTGGTGGCCGTGGTCGTTGCTTTCGGAAGACATTGGGCTGGGAGTGTTGTAGCCGTCGGAAGCGGCGTCGAAACAGTTGCTGCTGTGCGGATGGCGGATGGAACTGACGGGCGGCAGCGGAGTGATGATGCACTTGCTGTCGTTCAAGTAGGCGGACAACTCGTCGTGTTTGCCGGTTTTGTTCACGCTGGCCATGAAGCGCTTCTTGTTGCAATCCTGGAACATGTCTGCCTCACTAAACTTCCGTCAAAAAGTCGACTCTTGCCTTTGATGCACTTTGGGAAAAGCGAAAAGAGTCAAGTGGTAGAGAGATAGAGAGCGTAGAGCGAGAGAGTAGAGCGAGCGAGCAAGAAATGGTTGAAGTGTGCACGGGAGCAAACCACAAGCTGATCTGACTTTCAGCCAACTCGAACCCTCACCTTTATACCTCGACCCTTCCTCCTCTTCTACCTCCTCCTTCTCATATCCAACCCACCTACCTCCCACTCTCTACTTTATCCACCCTCCCGACTTTTCTTATTTTTACCTGTGGATGGACCCCGCGTGGAAATTTCTTGTTTCTTCTCCGTGTGATGGGCCTCGTCCCTCGGAGGTAGACCAATTACACTGTCCTGCAGCATAAGCCTCCATTTCTTTTTTCGCCTTTTTATTTTTATTTTTTTTTATCTACCTTTTGGCTTTGTACTCTGTTGTGTTTACTACTGCTGCTGTGCCCAACGGCTGCGGAACACCCGAAACACCAATAGGAGCCAGCGAGAATTGAAGAAGGGTCGGACTCGAATGTTATTTTTTTTTCGTTTTTTTTTCTTCTCTTTTTGACTGTTTCTTTGATCTTTATTTTATTTCTTTTTCACCCGCTTGTACACCTCCACTAAAGCCAAAATCCTCTTTCTCAACTCCCACCAGAGGGCACGGAAGGTTCCTGTAACTCGAATAATTCCAACTAACTCAACTCTGCCGTTCGCTTGATCGAAGATCAGTACGAAGGAGTTCCAATGTGTTTATCTTGTAATTTGGCAGTCAAAAGCAAAGGGCACAACAGTTTTTCATTTTTTACGATTTGAGATTTTGACTATGCGGCTGCCAAAGATCATTGAGATGTCAGTTCTCTTTTTACGGTTCGTTTTGTTGGTCATAAGTGAGCCAAAACGTCCAATTGCCTTGATTCATTGAGTCTACGAGGTGAAAGAGGCAACGATCTGGAAATTGGTTTTTTTATGACGAGAGGGCTGTCCAAATGGTCCATGATAATAAACCAACCAAGACGAGTTATGCATGTCATTGAAAACAAGACGAGTGTAGGTTATGCAGGGAAACATCACCAATGGTCGGAAATTATAGCGATTAAAACTGCTCGTCTTCAATTGCTCCTCGATCTTCTGTATAATTTCTATTGGTCTTCTAACGAGATCTGACTTTTTTATTTCTTTTATTTCCCGCGTTAGCGTTGGCTTTTTTGGCATTAATGTTCAAGTTTTCCGTGAAAAGATCAACTTTACAATCTACAAAAGAGAAACCGTGCGCCAAACAATCTTTTTCGTTGGTTTCGTTTCTATTTTGATCGTGAACTGCAGTTGATTGAGACAAAATGAAACCACATGTTACAGACGAGGTTATTTCTTCCGAAAGTTTTCAACAACCAATCGAGGAATCGAAAAGACTTTGCTTGTTGAACAAAAAGATGACTACATTTTTGGCCTAAAAGATTTTCTACATGATTGAAGCTATTGTGATGTCATAATTCAAAACTGATCCGATTCAACTAATTGAATATGATATTTCGGTGTTGTTGTTTGGCTTTCTCATTAAATTTTCTCAGCAGTTCCGGTCGGAGTCCAAACAGCAGCCGGGCTGTCTGGTCTTTGATTTCCGCGCCGAGTTCTTATTTCCGAGCACATTTTTTGGGGATAACCTCCGTCTCCCATGGTGTCTAGCCCAGCTGAAATAATTACGAAGAAATGAGACGATGAAAAAATAACAAATGAGATGCAATTACACGTGTAAAGAGACTTGTTGAGACTTGGGATAAGCCCCAACAAGTCGTAACTGACTACCCCAACAGTTTATAGCGATGAATCAGATTTTTAAGTACACGACTGTCATCTCAAGCAAGTGGGAGCAGCTTCCTCTTTTTCGCCGCCACACAAGACCCCCCACGCAATGCATAATCACCAGCGTCTAATTTTATGTAATACGAATGAACACACTGCTATTTCGGGTTCATATTTATTTGTGGGAAAAGAAGTGTTGAATCTTTTACGATGTACACAGGCAAACGAGTTAGCAAGTTCAAATTAAAAATTTGAAAGTCGTAAAAAAAAAGAACCGGTTCACCAAACGATTGGGATCCAGTGGATTTTAAGTTTTAATGCAAGGCCGTCATTTGTCCCTATAGTGGGCCTAGTCTATATATGATGGGCGCTAAGTTGGACTATATATATGGACCTCCGTATGGCTGACTGCATAACTTGCTCTTAATTTATTGTTCTCGTTTCTTTCTTTTTTTTTTTCGCCAGTTGGGGGTCGCTTTTTGGAGAACTACTTCCTTCAGCGGACAGCCGAGGACAGAGATGGGAGCCGGATTTTCTCCAACCTTGCCGATTCACACGCACCTGATAAATTCACAGGTAAAGATCAAGTATTTACTGGGTCATTTGCTATTTTTTGTGCGTTTCCCATAAACAGTGGGCATTTTGCCTTTTTGTATCGTCTATGACGCGAAAGGAGAAATTGTATTTGGAATAGAGAGCAAGGAAATTATGTTTTTAATGCTCTTTAATGTTTTCGGTTAGCAAAAGAATTCAATTGTGGGGTTAATTTCTGAAAACAAATCTTTTCTTTTTTTCTTTTTTTAAAAAAGAGGAATTTGTCGGGAGAAAGTGATAGGACGAAGCGAAGGAAGAATGGAGACAAAATCTGGGACTCCATCCACCGTACGTAAAGGGACTAAAATATATTGGCTGGTGAGACATGGAGTGGTGTGTCGTTGTCAAAACAGAATGCCCCCCCCCCCCCCCCAAAAAAAAAAAAAAAAACTTGTTCCAAAGAAATTTACGAGGCCAAACTCTGACGAGAGACTAGTCCATCGATGAAAAGCCGAGAAAAGTCGAGATGGGTAAAGGGGTATATCCACTACATAGGACGCCTTGAAAGGTCTCCCTGCAGGGTAAGGAATAGGTAGGAAGTAGAAGTGATATCATCGGGTACCATCGGTAGTCCAGCAACAAATCAGTCAACTGGACTTCCTTCTTCTCTTTTTCTGACCTCTCCCTGTCCCATCGCAGACATTTAAATTTTAGTAAACAACAACATTGATCAGCAAAATAGATTCAATGGACAGTGGCAACTTAGTAGAGTGGCTCGTGTCGTGTCACAATGCACAGCATGACTTCCATTTGACCCGCTATCTGATCAACTAGATCCATGGCAAAAATTCAACGGCAGCCAAAATTCTTCTTTCAAATCTCAATTGACAAACAAAAAGGCGAAAAGAAGCTATACGTATTGTAGGATACAAAGCAAAGGTTCATCATCGTCAACGTCTCTCACCTACCGATAGAGTCCACAAATAAGAAGTGAAGGCAATCGACGTCAAATTGTGGTGGCTGAAATGGGCTGCATTCGGAAGACATTTTTCTTTCTTCACTTTTTCAGCGTCCATAAAGAAGCGACAATTGATGTGAGCCACTTCTGAGACCACCTGTTCGCCTACCGATACTTTTTGATTTCGTTATCTTTTGACTTGAATAAGTAATTGCATTTTCGAGCAGTTAATCTCGCTTGGTTTCGATTCATTTAGAATTTAGATGCAACAAAAAGTAACAAGTCGGTGCCACGAATTCCTATGGTGACATTGATTTTGTTCATTTTTGTTTACTTGCTTGATTCAAAAGATCTTCTATTTACATTTGAATTTTAATGAGTTAACGATTGTGAAAGATTCATTTAAAAAGAAGAAAACACAAGGGCAGATGGTCAGTGGAACCAGATACGGGAGATGACCGTGAAGATCCAATAGAGTGCAAGCTAGGAAACTGCAACGTTTTTGTTCCTTAAGGTGCCCGACACCTGATCCTATTCAATTTTTTCCTTCCTACATGTCCACTCTCCTTCCTGTTTGTATAGGGTTCTGTCGTGCGTGGGGGGGGGGGGGCCGTTCAGTAGTGGCCCGTACGTTTTTACAGAAAGCGGTTTCGATATTATTTTTGGTTCTTTCTTTTTAAGGAAGCTTTTTTGGGTAACAATTTGCAGGTCGTCGACTGTAATCCATAACTTACTTCCCTTTTAAATTGTGTGAAGCCATAGATCCCCACGTGCCCGATGTAAATTGAGATTGTCTCTTTCGATCGGATGGTGGTCATCCGGTAAATTTTCTGATGACCTCAACCTGCCGGAAGTTTTTTTTTTTTTTTTTTTTTTTTTTCAATTGGCAGGAACTTTGTAGTTTGTTGTACCGGTATAATCTTTGTTTAAGTGGTTTTTCGCAGAAAGATTTTCCATCATTTGAATTGTAAAGCCTTTTTAGAAAACCTATAAGCTATATTTTGGTTTTGTTTTTTTATTTTTTCGAAAATTTCAAGACTGATGAGTAAAATCTTGATTTCTTGGACATATTTAATGAAAAAGGCTTTAAGTACAAATGAAATAACACGTCGGGTGTCTTGACAATAGCGTTTTGACCAGGTATACTCGCCATGGGCGGACAATTTGAATCACGCGATGTGATCTACAGATGTTTTTGAATATCAACTTATGATTCTGGGGGACAATTATTTAGAGAGCAACCGTTTGACTTTCGAAAAACAAATAGAATTAAAGAAATAAAGAGAAAATATAGACGACACGAAACACACACGACGGCCTCTCTACCAGGGATGCAAACTTGACAGGCAGATTATACGCGGTCAACACGGAGGATGGATCCGTTGACATTTGCATGTACTTGTTTTTCTCCTTCTTCCCGCCTCTTTCTCTACTGAAATTTCTTGAGCAAAGAGAAACAATCCGAAAAAAAGGAATTTGAAGAAAAAACATAACTTGTTGACGGAAGGAAAATTTGATGACTCGGATATTTCAACATGTCCTCCTCCCTTCAAATTGATTGCATACCAACTTTTATAATGAAAAAAGGTTTCTAGATTACATATCTTAAACTGAATCACTTGAGTTAGACTCCAAACTAGGTAATGTCGTCCTCAACTTTTCTTAGAGTTAAAGAATGACATTTTTACATTTTTTGAAAGGCGTTTGAACCCTAAAGATTTTATCGTAAATAAAAAGAAGCGGGGAGCTGGAGGACGAATCAGGTGTTACGTAAAAGACTGTGCAATCGACAAGTTGTATAAAAAGATTTCTTATTCCACTAGCTACCGAATTACTATTGGGTCTAATTTAGCTGCCAGGTTACCAGGGACATGTAAGGAACAGCGGCGCCTTGCCTTGACGGGGAGACAATAGACAAGAGGAAGATAATAAAAATGGGATTTCTTTTGTTATTCTTTTTCTTTCAGCTTCTTTGAATGGGGAATGGTAAAGAATAACCGACTTCGATGCAACAGGGGTGACGAATAGACAGAAATGAATAAAAGAAAAAGATACGAAGGTATAGACAAGGACAATGAGACATGTAGGAGTCCGCAGTGTTTCCTTGGGAAAGCGGCACTGCTTCTAAATTAGAGGAATCAATTAAATACCGCGTGAAAAAGTCGTCCCGTCATAATGTCGGTATCCAACTTAGGACGGACTACTGCCCAGGTAGACTTCTACAAAAATGAAAAAATCAGAAGGGTCGTATCTCGTTATTCTTCATTTTTGACTTGTTTGTTTTAAGCCTTTGAACAATGTTCCATGACTGCACGCGGTACACGCACTTTGCTATTCCTCGAATTTATGGGTGTGTCTACCTTGAATCGCCGCAGTTTTTATTTGACCACTGATGATGTTTGATTTGCTGCCATAAACTCATCAAGATGGGGAATTAATTGGCTGTCGGTACGTTTCCTGTCCATTGCTGTGTCTATTGGTCAAAGCGCCATGATTCTTAACTCTTTATTTGTTTATGTCAAATTAAAGATATTATAAAAAAAAGAAGTCTTAAACTGGAAAAATCAAAATGAACGATTTTGTTCCAGCGCACTTCCAATGTTCATTAAGGAATGAAATCAAATGTTTGCTCTCAATTAAACCATACCGTTACTGCTACTGTCACGTTGACTCATAAGTAACGTTATTGTGAATAGATGTGACCCAGATTTCATTATTAGTTTACCGTTCGACAAGACCGTTCGAAGGGGGTGGGGTACAGAGAGAATCAGAAGTGTCCTAGTTAGAAGAAAATGATATATTGCATTGTAATCGGGTGACGGAAGAAGTCCTATAGCGCAGATTGATGTGACGTACTTGAACTATGTGAACTTGAGGTAATGAGAGTATACGTAGGGTCGTGATGATAACCAAATAGGAGGCGAGGCGGCAATAGCGTCGGTGTCTTTGACGGCCGAGGATCGTCTAGCAATGAGGAGTGAAGGTCTTGTAGGGTGGTCGGTGAGTCGAGAGGAGAGGAGGCAATTGTTTCATTGCTCTTTTGACATCCTTTTGATGACTCTGCTGCAAATGAAGAGACCCTTGTAATGAAGAGAGACCCAATCCTTATTCAAATAAACCAGAAAAGAAAGAGACCGAAAAACGAATAAAACGTCAAACCTTGTCAGAAAGAACCTCCGAACGTTCACCTTCAACCTCTTGATTCTTATTTTATTTGTGTATATTTTCTCTCATTTATTGCCACCGAGTTGTGATTCCCATGCAGTGGGACCCACTTGTTGGCTTCATTCATAAATTCATAATCCGCTTCAATGAGGCGTTGTTTTCATAATTCAGTTAGCCACCGAGGCTCTTGACTCTTTGGCCTGTACTGAATTCAATACCACCTTCAATCGTCCTTGTCTGTTGCACCGCCAGGTATAATTCACGCTTGTTTTCCAACAACTTGGATTATTCGTGACCTATTAGCCTTCTTTCTGTGACATTATTTTTTTATCTCTATTTCTCATTTATAGGAAATTTTGCTACGATGTAGTAGAAAACCCAAACTGTAAAAAATTATGATTTTAATAATGTTATTAACTAGATTAAGGGGAATATTTGAAGCTTAAATAAACACTGCTTGGAGGCCCTAGGTAGAAAGATGCCGGACTCAGGGAAAGACAAATAAGTCATTGGTGGCTCATTTTTGTGTTATGTACTGTTTTACGCAACCCTGTGATTAAGTATTAAACGTTTTGACTGAGGGACTAGCCTCATCAGTAACCAAAAAGACGTTAGCAGATGTGAGGATATGATTGAGAGTTCCTCGACGGAAGAGGGAGGTACTCCCTTTCTCCTTATGTGAGGTTACGCTTAGTCATTGCGTCAGCTATGGGAGTTTTTACTTCCCCGGAATATCAGCAGCCTCCGTCATCTACCACTGAAGGAGCATTCCTGTGTACTGTTTAAAGCTAAACAAGGGTTTTCTCAAAATTTTTTTCTGTGCAACTCCCACTACAACGAAAACGAAACAAGGAAGAATAGAGACGTAAAAGCGGTTGATGATTACATGTTGTTGATGCATGTTGTTTCATAAGAACTAGTGCTTGAAAAAATATTACTTAATTCATTTATTTCTCGAGAATCGACAACGAGTAATTAAATGTTTGAAGTCGACGTAAAATTCTCCCACCGTTTTTATTCCAACAATTACCGGGTCAAAGTTGGTTGCATAAATTAATCAATTTTTGTCCATTCTGTCTTTATTTAAAACATAGGAAAATATGAAATGAAAAGGCAAATAAATTCACATGCAAAATTCAAACTGTGAAACCGAGGCAGTTAGTTAATAGGCATGTTCCCATTTCGACTAATAACACAATTTTGAGATGAGGAAACAGGTACATACAGGTACATAGTGTAAAAACGACTCCGACTGTCGGCAGATTTTATCACGTCACTAACTAGATGCGCTCATCTTTCGGTGAATAACACGAGCCCTTATTTTTTGTAACAACACCCAAGCAGACCATAGATGCATCTATGACTTGATTGAGGCCTTCGATGATATCATCACTTTTTTGTTTTGAAAGGAACCCCGAACTCAATTAGTCAAAGTTCACTTTGCGGACTTTATTTACTTCAACTTGTTTTTGTTTCAAGTCATTTGCTATTGCGGTTATCACCGGCCCATCTTGTGTTGTGTTGTTGGTTATGGGAGATGGAGAAGGGATTGGATTGTTTTGATGGGGTTTGAGGTGAACCTGCACCTAGACAATCGTTTGGTTCTAGAAATTGCTTTAGCCTTGAGGCCGATGGAACAGGCACTGATATCTATTCTGGGCAGTCCTCCATCTCCTTGCCACTTTGGTTCCAAGAGTTGCCAGTTGCTTCTTGGTCGTCGAATCGGGAAATCGGCAAGAAAGGACAGCGGAAATGTCAAATTTTCCATCGATGCGGCATCACACGGACAGGTTATTTGTCGGCAATCATCGGCAACTTGTTGCCAAAACAGTTTCGAGTCGCCACTGTGGTCTTGTTGTCCGTCCCGTATGCATTTAGCGGTCTTTTCCTTCTAAAGAAGTGGAATGGTAGAGCCTCGACAATGGGTTACTCTGTCCTCTACTGGGCAAAGATAGGGGTAAATAAATTTGAAATAAACTAGGGTGGGCTAGGAGGAGTCGAATGCATGTCGCTGTGTGTTCCGACAGTGTCCTATTCGGGGGACGGGGCGATGGAAGCAAAAAGGTAATCAGTGAAAGTCCCTTTGGAATCACAGTCGCGGTCAAAAAACAAAAATAGGCTCCGCGCTCAAAAGGGACGCAAAGACGAATAGTTAACTTCAATTGAGTGTCTCTACGACGAATTGTGGTTTCTGCCACCCAAGCGATGTTTGGTCGGACCATGGAAAGTTGCCATTTCCGTTTCTCAGGTCACTGACAATAACATCCAATTAACTGCAATGATCAATTCAAAAGAGAAAATTCGTTATTCTGTTTGTTTTTTAGTTCAATCAAATGGTATTGTAGAACTCACACTGATGCGATACTGTACGTGTCATCACATAGGTGGGGAAAAAAAACTCCCGGCTCCATTTGCCCAGGTAGAAACTGATGAAGATATGAGAGCTAATTACAGGTTTACACGAGAGACTTGGAACAGTCATTCATCTTTTACGAAGACTACAAGGGTTCCCCAAATTTCAGGCTATTCCATCGTTCATCTAGGAAAAACTGCAACGATTCAACTGAATTGCTGGAATTGCTGAGGGACCAAGAATTTCGGGATTAAAAAAAGTCCTGTGGGAACTGAGCACTTTGACAGACGATTGTATAACCTGGCGCCAGTAGAACAACATTTAGATGAAAACATTGAATTTCCTCTGATATCATTTCTTCCATTTGGAATTTTACAATTTTTTTACCTCTCGAAATGATAGGCCCTATACGAACCGTTTTTCATTCCGACAGCAGCCGCACGGGTTTTGAACAAGAGAGAAAAAAATGAAAGTCCCGTGGTCCGTTGCCCCCCACGATGGGTTAGACTGACCATCTCAAACATTTTTTTTTTTTTTTTTTTAAGTTTAGTTTTATCTTTCTCTTATTCACCCTCTCCTCCACCATCCTACTTGAGTATCTCGTTTTTATTTTTGGAGAGATAATCTTTGTTAACTATTTGGTGGTTGAATTTATGGTAGGATGAACTCATTTGAATAACGCTTCTACTTGTTTTGAATAGAGTTGTGTTAGAGTTGTTCTTTTTTTATTGTTGAGCAGTAGAGTCCTTAATGTGGGAGACACGTGGATTTCTCCCGCTGCTTTTGACCTCTTGATGATGCTCTTGATGTGTTCTAGTTTTCTCAACAAGACAGCTTTTATTTCAGTCTAATTATTTCGTTTATTTTCCCCCACAGTTTCGAGTGTCGGACGGATGCAGTCAGGAACGCGCTAAAGATCATGAGAGTTCGGTAACGCACACCTGTGAAGACAAAATCCCCTCTCCCTGGAACTATCCACAGTGGCATCATGTGAACTCCCAAGTTACAAACTTCGTTGGGATCCGTTACTTATTCAAATGTAAGTCAAATCATTTTCGTATTACTCCATTTCTATTCTCCTTTTCCTCCATTTCTTTCTTCCTATTTTTCTCATTTCGTGTGTGGAGAATTTTGACAAATGGTTTCGCCCGTTGGCGCTTCTCAACAACTTCATCGTTTTGCTTTTTCCAAATAACTCTCTCCTCGTTTTTTTTTTTGAAAAGGCCCATATTTTAAGGTGATTTTTTAAACAGCGCATGTTCCATGTTGTTGAAGTAAAGAAAGGCCGCTGCCATTGAAAAGGTAAAAAAACCTTCACCGCTAGGCGCAACGTTTTCCATTTCGAGTGTTTCACCCAATTTGATTTGAAAACCAAATGTGTTCCAGTGGAATCGATCAGTTCAGGTTCAAATGATCTCTATTCTCGAGATTGAAATGTTGCCGACCACCGAAAGGCGAAAAGACAGTAGAAATCGGATTTGGGGTCGCGTGTTTAAAGAAATAAATGATTCGTCATTTGTTATGTCAACCGAGAGAGATGCAGGAAACGCCGGCCACTGGACACAAGCTGTGCGGTCTCAAATGGCCGTCAGCACCGGTACCGTTACCGACACTTTCGTTTTCTCATGAGGCTCCGGCACGATCGTAATTGCGGTAATTAAATGTACGGTACAGTATTGAGGTCTATGGTCGAGCCAAAGGTCGTCAGGTGGTCAAGTGACACTTTCTCAACTAACGGTCTGCTGGTCTCCGACGAAAGTGAAACGGCCTGGAAAATTCATTGGTGGGTGATTGGAGGGGAGAATATAAGAAACGGTGAACAACAGGGGCAGCACCCTTACGACGATGAATGAAATGAAAAGTAATTTTGAAATCACATAAAACACATGGCGATAGCAATAAAAAGTGATTCTTTTGTTTTTGTTTTACCGAGAAAGAAGTTGGACTTGATGAAAGTGTCATGGGCGACCCAAGGGCATTGGGTCTCTGGCCCCTCATTAAGTCCTGGTGCCGGTAGAAAACTCTCCCCTCGTTACTTTATTCGTGCGCAGCTTGATTCAAGCAAAACAACAAATTTGGTTTCCCTCGCATTTAATTCTTTTGCTGTGTGAGGTCCTGGCGAGTTCCAACTTTCATTGATGGAGACGAGCGGACATTTTCTTGGTAAGGGCCCACCAGTCGGAAACTGAAAGTTGAGCAGCCCCTGATTCTTGACATTGTGTTGGTCCTTTTTTAAAAGAAACACAGTGAACGGCAGTTGCGCTCATCAGGTCGGAGTGCCGGAAAGTGGTGAGGCCGTTGATTGCGTGGGGAGTTACAAAGATCAGAAAATTGTTTTGACCACACAACTAACGTCGAGAATGTTGTTGAGGCAAAAGAATTAGGAGGAATAAAGGAAAACTGGGCCAGAAGAAGATGAGTAAAGAGGCTAAGTAGATTTCTGTACACAAATCGTAATACCTGTCCAATTGTGCTCCATTTGACTCGGCGGGCGACCTGGCTGTTGACGGGGCCGCTATGTTTGCACAGTAGGGCACTTTGAATGTAGTGAATGCAGCGACCGGTGAACCCACACGCGTAACTTACAAAGTGCCCAGCCTAGCAGGCCGTCATCATCCAATATGGGGAAGGAGAAGCCAAACACTTGAACTATTAACGGGGGAAATAAATACAAACACGGTGAATTGGAGGAGGAGGGTACAAACACGGGGGGAGATTATTACGTGGGGCCTTTTGCTTTTGTTTCTCTTTTCATGTGAATCTTGGCTGGGCAGAGGAAGGGGGAGGTAGACATCAACTCACACAAACAGACAAGAGAAAACGGCGGTGGCGGCCAGGGTCCATTGAAGCCAGTTAACAATCTTCACTTGGTCAGTAACGATAATGAAGCCCAGACAAAAACGACGGGCTCGACGGACAGTGAGAGAACTGGGAAGTCCCTTTCGTATTGTTGTTGCTTCTTTTATTTTATTTTTTTCGGCAGCTTTGTCGTGCACGCGGTCCACCTCCACGCAAGACTGGCTGTTATTAAATCGAGTGCGCCCTTATAATTTTTATCGCCTCCTAATTAGACAACTGAACCCAGTTGCCCCACTTTCAATGTCGAGCCGTTTCTTCGAACCTCAGCCACTTTCCCTCTGCAGCTTCCGATGGCTCTCGGTTGTACCTCCCGAGTCTCAGCAGCACACGCACGCCACACACGAAGTCGATCGGCGGAAGTAACACGGTGAAATTGCTTTGATAATCCCCAACAGACTGAAAATGAAAGCACGCGTTGACCCCTAATGAATCTAATTATTGGCTTCACCAGTGTAGCGATTGATCCAACCCAAACGGAAGTTTGAACAGAGTTGTTTTTCGATTTTCTTCACTTGTTGTTCTTTGCCGTTGTGCCATCAGTGCGAGTGGAAGCAACAGGTGGTGACGATACGTCAAAGTCGTATTTGTTGATGACTCGCTGCGTTGCGTAGTTGATTTGTTTACTTTTGGTGCTACACCAATGCAGAAATTGACTGGAGACGAGGGTGTCCCCGCTGAGCTAATCTTTTTTTTCTTAAAATTGAGATTCTTTGGAACTCGGGAAGCCCCTCAGCGGAGACCGAACCACCGAGTTACTCTCAATCTCATCGTACCTCGTCCGACTTTCTTCGTATAATCATGAATAAATCAATCCAATTGAGGGGGAAAGAAAAATCAGAGAACTCCGCAGAGAGCTCCACAGATTTTGACGATTGAAACATTTCAATTTCCATTTGGGTCAATTGCAAGATTTTTGTTTTAAATTCCGCTCCTTCCCATTGAATGAAGATCTGTTAAACTTTTTTCTGGCATTCCAATGTAGAAGTTGTTGAATGGATATTTAGCATTATTTTTCCTCTTTCATACAACTGGACCAAAGTGTCACTTTCCTAATGGAAACTGACGGCCATCAGAATATCTAGCCAAAATTTCCTTGCAGACTTTGCCCGTTTTTGTCCCACACGTCCCGTTGGGATATCGATGGAGCTTTCTTCTTGTCTTCATCGAAAAAGTTCCGACAGGTGCGTGATGAATGAGGTTGCTAGTGCAAACAACGGCTGACCGCTGACCCGTTGATCAATCAGACTGTCGACCATGAGCTAGAATCCTCTCGAGCCTTTTTCATTTTCCCCATTGATTTGATTAGCGGACACATAATTTCGTTGTAGAAATAAATTATGGATAACTCTACTGTCCCACATGCAACCACCTCCTGTGAGGTGAGAGGCCGATTTATCATAACGCTAACGAACGATATTTCAGTATCCCACCTTTCAACGGTTTCGATGAATGCCCTGGTAACTCAATTGGTAATTTTTTATGTACGGGGGGAATTTGCAAATGGGTTTTTCGTTTTTTGGACAGTAATAATTCTGCAATGATATCGCTGATTGCGAAGATCCAAGTACTGAATAAGCTACTATGGTGAATAACTGACCAGTAACATCTGTGCAAAACTAATTATTGTTTTTTGCAATAGTCCTTACTAAGAAAAGGAGAAGTAACCGGGCTTGCAAAACATGCTCGACAGATGGTTGCCCAAAATGAATTTTATTTTTGCAATAAATAGAGGAATCGTTTTAAAAAGTTGGGGTTTACCTTTCCTATCTTAACGAAACACATTATTTTACATCAGATAAACTACCGGTATTGTGTTTAAGTTTCTGACAAAAAAATCGTGAATTTTGTTGTAGTTTCCTTTTAATATCCAACTTTTTTTTTTACAGAACTATTTCTTTCGTCCATGAGATCGTGAGTTGGCGTCCGATGTCAGTCTACAACGCAGTTTCTTTATGGAATTGTGTGGTCCTAGCACGGAGATCCTTGAGGCAATGCTGGCTTTTGTTCATGACAGAAGAGTGACTTCCACCAACGTTCTTCTACATCCGTATCTTCGAGACGTACGCGCAGCCAGCTTCACTGCTTCGTATGCTGCTGCTGCTACACAACTTGTCTTCACTGGCGAGTTAGATCACTTCAGTGTTCGCTTCGATCCGCTGTGACACACCTGCAGTCACTCGCCACGGGATTATGCCCAGGTAACCGACAATTGACTTACTTTCGTAGATTATCTACTAGTTATCTATTTGCGTTAAACTCTCTGTCTGTGTAATAATTCCAAAATCAGGCCATTCTTGCGCGCTAAAGTGTTACTTATACGTTTCTTTTTCCTAACGCTAGATGGCTTTTCGATAATTTTCAGCTGTCAAAACAGTCAGTTTCAGTACTTTGCAAATCTCTTTAAACATTTATTGGCAGCTGTTTTGTGGAATTTTTTTAGTGAAAACTGACGATAACTATTCCACCAACAAAGCTCACTTGTTAGATTTTTAATAATGTGTGTTTTTTTCTACTTCCGGTTTTCTCATTTAAGTCAGTAGTTCAGTAAATATTCATTCGACGCACAAAAGAACCACATATTCGTGATCCTCGTAAAATTAATGGTAAAGTTCATGTTATTTTTTGTACGTACGCGTACTTCCAGTTTCAAAAATTTTCCTGAACTACAGTTCAGGAAAATTCTCGATTTTGGCCAAATTTTAGATTTCGTCTAATTCATACCTAATCGAACCCATATTCATGGGGATCACGAATATGTGGTTTAATTTGACGACAGCTCAATGGTTGAGACGCTCTGGTTACGTCCGGTATACTTCCGGAATTTTTTCAAAAGACTAGCAAGTGAGCTTTGTTATGCGTACAGTTCTCAATATTCTTAGGTAGATTTTAAGCAATTTTAAGCGCGCCTTTGAAGTTTTGAGGGAAAAAACCCAGATCAATGAACCTATATGTATTATGTGACTATTATGTAACTTTTATTGGCATGTCACTAAATAAGAATTGTTTTGTCTTTATTCAGGTAATGCAGAGGAGACGTCGAGAAGATGGATTTTCTCATCTTTAAAAATCGTCACCGGTCTCCGTCGGCTGTTGCCCCTGCTCCTGGTGCGAGACTCGTCATCAACGTGGATCATCGCGACCGGCACCGAGACTCGTCATCAACGCTGATCATCGTATTATTGGTATTATTTCGTTTGTGTTAGTTAACCCGTTGGCTGCCACGCCTTTGTTCTCCCCTAGCTCCTTAGCACGGGCCGCGCTGTTCGGTCTCGTGGTTTTCATGCCGCGGGGTCGGAGAATCGCACCAGCCCCAGATTCGCCGAAAAGCCCTGTTAGGCAATGCACCATAGTTCCCCCTTGTCGATGCGGTGATGGATTCTAGAGGTTGTGCATTCCATCTTCTCCTGTCACCGTGTCAGCCCGGACTTGTCAGTAATGGCAAGTCCCACCTTGGTCATTGATCCTTCAGACGTGGCGCGTAGAAAAGTAGAGAGCAACCTACGGGTTGTATGGCGTGGCAGCCAACGGGTTAACTTAAGTGTATGTATGTATGACTTGTATGAATGTATGTAACTTTAAAATGTGGTGGAATTGTGGGTGGAGGTGGGACAATGAAGCAATTATTTTTTTAAGTTTTTTTTGTTCATTGTCTTTTAATTTATAACTCCAATTAACTGCACTAGAATTAACTAAGACTTGTTTAGGAGTTATATCAATATATTTCGTACGACTTTGAACTTTTCCATGTATAGAAAAATTATCAATCACTTGAAGAAATCGAACACTTGGGAAATGCAACTCAAGATTAAAATTCGCTACACATTACAACTTTTTCGTAACTTGTCCTAAAAACAATCGTCGAAACATCAGAACATGTCTGTACGCAGAGAGACTAAGGCAGTAGTAACATGAAACAAACAAATCAAAACGCAGCATACTGGCCTAGAAGAATTCCAACACAAATAAAAACACCTGTCGCAATGTTGACAAGGTAGGAAGGTATTATTTAAAAGTCTTACAAGATAGTTACTCGCATTATAAATATTTATTCTCATTAAAGATAAACAATCAATTCCCAGTGACTCGTAACCATAAAGATATAACCATCAGATTAAAAACACACAAAAATGAAATAAAAATTTCAGCTCTAGTAATAAGAACCTCTTTGTAGTAAGTTGGGGAAGCGTAGGTTGTGGTGTAATATTCAGATGCCTTAGTAGCGTAGTAACTCGAGGTGGGGTTGTGCTTCGGAACTCCGGTGTAGTAGGTCGGAGCAGCGTAATTAGTGGTATAATCCTCGAGTGCCTTGAGGGTGTAGTACTAACTTGGAGACTCCAATGCAGTAGTTTTGGGCAGCGTAGGTTGTAGTGTAAAACGCCGGGGCACGGTGGTTTAGTAATCAGAAACCTCTGTTTGGTGGTAGCTTGGAACAGAGTAATATTTGGTTTCCTCGGGGTAGTAGACCAGGGCAGCATACGTGGTTGGATAATGTTTGACCTTGTCGGTTTAGTACTTGGGGGCTTCGCCGCTTCGGTGTAGTAGCTAGGTGTAGCGTAGGCTGTGGTGTAGTAAACTGGAGCATAAGTGTAGCATTCCGGTTCAACGTAGTACGAAGGAGCAGCCGCTTTGTACTCCGGTGCCTTGGTGGTGTAATTGAGGGCCTCGGTCTTTACGTAAGTTGTTGTTATGTAGTAAGGCGGCGGTGTTGCAGTTTGCTACCCGCCATTCTCAGAAGACATTGATACACCAGTGGTCGACCCAGCCATCAACGATGAAACACCCAACAGCAGCACAACACCATAGTTAACTATACAATAAACAATTCGAAAATAATCTTTCAATTAAAAGCGGTCATATTTAATAATCAACAACTAGAAACGAGATAGAAATGATTCACAACTAGAAATAAAAATGAATATTTACCCATGATTACTCAATGGTAAAACGATGAGGAACGCAGTTGGTGACAGATAAATCACTGCAGTTGTTGCCGTGTCGGATGTGCTCACTCGACTGATTTCTGTCGCCTTTTCTCTCTCCTTTTACTATACGATTTTTTTTCTCATCCTAACCTCTTCAGCCTTGCGGCTATTGTACCTACTTGATAATGATGAAACACGTCCTTTTCTCACCCAACCTCTACACCGTTGCATGACACGTTTTACGTAAATATCTCCGTGACCTTCGAGTGTGAAGGACAGGCAAACTGGAATTGGGATAAACTGCCTTTCTTCTGCAGTTTGACGTTGCTGGGGAAGGGTCTACAACAACCAATATCAAAATGAATACCAAATGGTTATGCATCACATCCCGTTCTTACCCAACCTCTACACCACTGCATGACAAGTTTTAGGTAATGATCTCCGTGACCTTCGAGAGGGAAGGATATGCAAACTGGCCTTTCCTTCTCCTCTTCCTTCTGCAGGTTGAAATTGCTGGGGATGGGTCTACAAAAACCAATATGAAAATTAATACTATAAATAGTTATGGCTTTAAACTCACTTTTGACACTTTATACCAAGATTCATTTGAATCATTTGACTTGATTGAAAAAAAAAGAAAAAAAAAGGAAAAAAAAGAATAGTATGGTACATAACGAGTTGTTAGGGTGGTAGTGAAAAGTGAGCTTTCAGTTCTTCCGACTATCGTTCAATCGATATTTCTCCTCCTTTCTTTTCTTATTTCTTATTTCTCAGTTAGTGGTCAATGACGGTAATAATGACGAATATTGCCGGCATCTTAAAAAAAAAAAAAAACCTCCTTTCTTTCCTTCAGAAATACAACAAGATATAGTGTCTTAATGTGAAAACGATTGAATTTTCAAAGCGATGGGTAGGTAAGTAGTGATGATTACTACAACTGGAAAAGTAGATCACACACCAGTTTTCCCAACCTGACCCCTTAGCCCCTTACTTTACTTTTATAAAATTCATGTCAGTTGAAGGAAACAGTTAAGAAAGAGTTTGACATGCCAGTAGAATTATTTTAAGCGAAAAATAAAATCGAAATTTGAAAACATTTTATCATCGCTTGCTTTATACACACATACTTTAGTGTCTTATGTGTATCAACTAAGAGAGATTGAGACAAAATTAAGAGCTTTCCACTCATTTTCAAGATGCACAAATTTGAAGAGTTAGAAAAGGTCATCATTCTAAGGTTCATAAAGATTTGGTTCATAACATAAATTTCTGTTGATCTACACACAAAAGTCACTGAAACTGCAGCTGTTTTCCTATCCTTCTTTTCAAAGCCTTCATTTCTGTTTTCAAAAGATTCTTTTGGATTCTTTTCTTTCTTTCGTCCATCCGCGCATTGTTTCCCATTCGACTCGGGAGTCAGTACAAAAGCTGCTGAACTGGTTGTTTACTGGTAGCCCACAGCCAACCTCCCTCCTGGTTTTATAGGCGGCATTCTTTCTTTTGCTAATATCCACGCTTGTCGAATAATAGAAGCGCCTTAAATTTATAACAGCGGCCTATTGTTACAACTGTATTAAATTACCGTGTAAGAATATTAGGAATGATGTGCTAGAGGCTCGGTGACCTAAGGCTGATCAGTTAGCTACTGCATTTTTGAATCCTTTTAGAAAGGATCTGATATGAAAGCAAACCTTTCTGGACCCAGTCTGAACCAAAACCAGGTCGGTTCAAAATAAAAGACTCAAACCGCGATTCAAACTGAAGAGCGAATATTGTATAAAAAAAATCGATTCAAATAGGAAATTCGTACTTTTTTAAAACAATTATTTCGCTGGATTTGTTGCAAAAGCAAAAGTTATCTTGAGGTAACCATCTGTCGGGCATGTTTTTCAAACCCGGTTACTACACCATTCCTTAGAAAATAATTGCAAAAAGCAATAATTGGTTTGCACAGATGTTACTGGTCAGCTCATAGAGTACTGGGATCTTTAATATCAGCGATACTATTGCAGAGTTATTACTGTCCAACAAACGAAAAACCCATTTACAAACAACAATTTTCCCCCCAGTACATAACAAATTGCCGATTCAGTTACCAGGGACATGTAGCTCTTTGGCATTCAGCGAAACCGTTGAAAGGTGGGATACTGAAATATTATTTGTCAGCGTTATGATAGATAGGCCTCTCACCTCACAGGAGGTGGTTGCATGTAGGGCAGTAGAATTATCCACAATATATTCCTGCAACGAAATTCTGTGGATAAGACTCTGTCCACTAATCAAATCAAGAATGGGGAAAATGAAAAAGGCTAGAGAAGATGCTAGCTCATACACTGAAAAGGCCCATGGTCGACAGTCTGACTGATCAACGGGTCAGCCCTTGTTTGTACTAGAGACCTCATTCATCAGGCACCTGTCGGAAATTGTTCGACGAAGACAAGACCCCATCGATATCCCAACGGGACGTATGAGACCAAAACGGGCCAGTGTGTAAGGAAATTTTGGCTAGATATTCTGATGGCCGTCAGTTTCCATTAGGAAAGTGACACTTTGGTCCAGTTGTATGAAAGAGGAAAAAGAATGCTGAATATTCATTCAACATCTTCTACATTGGAATGCCAGAAAAAAAAATTTGAGCAGATCTTCATTCAATGGGAAGGAGCGGAATTTAAAACAAAAATCTTGCAATGGACCCAAATGGAAATTGAAATGTTTCAATCGTCAAAATCTCCAGCGGAGTTCTCTGATTTTTCTTTTCCCCTCAATTGGATTGATTTATTCATGATTATACGAAGAAAGTCGGACGAGGTACGATGAGATTGAGAGTAACTCGGTGGTTCGGTCCCCGCTGAGGGGCTTCCGAGTTCCGAAGAATCTCAATTTGAAGAAAAAGATTAGCTCAGCGGGGACACCCTCGTCTCCAGTCAATTTCTGCATTGGTGTAGCACCAAAAGTAAACAAATCAACTACGCAACGCAGCGAGTCATCAACAAATACGACTTTGACGTATCGTCACCACCTGTTGCTTCCACTCGCACTGATGGCACAACGGCAAAGAACAACAAGTGAAGAAAATCGAAAAACAACTCTGTTCAAACTTCCGTTTGGGTTGGATCAATCGCTACACTGGTGAAGCCAATAATTAGATTCATTAGGGGTCAACGCGTGCTTTCATTTTCAGTCTGTTGGGGATTATCAAAGCAATTTCACCGTGTTACTTCCGCCGATCGACTTCGTGTGTGGCGTGCGTGTGCCGCTGAGACTCGGGATATACAACCGAGAGCCATCGGAAGCTGCAGAGGGAAAGTGGCTGAGGTTCGAAGAAACGGCTCGACATTGAAAGTGGGGCAACTGGGTTCAGTTGTCTAATTAGGAGGCGATAAAAATTATAAGGGCGCACTCGATTTAATAACAGCCAGTCTTGCGTGGAGGTGGACCGCGTGCACGACAAAGCTGCCGAAAAAAATAAAATAAAAGAAGCAACAACAATACGAAAGGGACTTCCCAGTTCTCTCACTGTCCGTCGAGCCCGTCGTTTTTGTCTGGGCTTCATTATCGTTACTGACCAAGTGAAGATTGTTAACTGGCTTCAATGGACCCTGGCCGCCACCGCCGTTTTCTCTTGTCTGTTTGTGTGAGTTGATGTCTACCTCCCCCTTCCTCTGCCCAGCTAAGATTCACATGAAAAGAGAAACAAAAGCAAAAGGCCCCACGTAATAATCTCCCCCCGTGTTTGTACCCTCCTCCTCCAATTCACCGTGTTTGTATTTATTTCCCCCGTTAATAGTTCAAGTGTTTGGCTTCTCCTTCCCCATATTGGATGATGACGGCCTGCTAGGCTGGGCACTTTGTAAGTTACGCGTGTGGGTTCACCGTTCGCTACATTCAAAGTCCCCCACTGTGCAATCATAGCGGCCCCGTCAACAGCCAGGTCGCCCGCCGAGTCAAATGGAGCACAATTGGACAGGTATTACGATTTGTGTACAGAAATCTACTTAGCCTCTTTACCCATCTTCTTCTGGCCCAGTTTTACTTTATTCCCTCTAATTCTTCTGCCTCAACAACATTCTCGACGTTAGTTGTGTGGTCAAAACAATTTTCTGATCTTTGTAACTCCCCACGCAATCAACGACCTCGCCACTTTCCGGCACTCCGACCTGATGAGCGCAACTGCCGTTCACTGTGTTTCTTTTAAAAAAGGACCAACACAATGTCAAGAATCAGGGGCTGCTCAACTTTCAGTTTCCGACTGGTGGGCCCTTACCAAGAAAATATCCGCTCGTCTCCATCAATGAAAGTTGGAACTCGCCAGGACCTCACACAGCAAAAGAATTAAATGCGAGGGAAACCAAATTTGTTGTTTTGATTGAATCAAGCTGCGCACGAATAAAGTAACGAGGGGAGAGTTTTCTACCGGCACCAGGACTTAATGAGGGGCCAGAGACCCAATGCCCTTGGGTCGCCCATGACACTTTCATCAAGTCCAACTTCTTTCTCGGTAAAACAAAAACAAAAGAATCACTTTTTATTGCTATCGCCATGTGTTTTATGTGATTTCAAAATTACTTTTCATTTCATTCATCGTCGTAAGGGTGCTGCCCCTGTTGTTCACCGTTTCTTATATTCTCCCCTCCAATCACCCACCAATGAATTTTCCAGGCCGTTTCACTTTCGTCGGAGACCAGCAGACCGTTAGTTGAGAAAGTGTCACTTGACCACCTGACGACCTTTGGCTCGACCATAGACCTCAATACTGTACCGTACATTTAATTACCGCAATTACGATCGTGCCGGAGCCTCATGAGAAAACGAAAGTGTCGACAACGGTACCGGTGCTGACGGCCATTTGAGACCGCACAGCTTGTGTCCAGTGGCCGGCGTTTCCTGCAACTCTCTCGGTTGACATAACAAATGACGAATCATTTATTTCTTTAAACACGCGACCCCAAATCCGATTTCTACTGTCCTTTCGCCTTTCGGTGGTCGGCAACATTTCAATCTCGAGAATAGAGATATCATTTGAACCTGAACTGATCGATCCCACTGGAACAGATTTGGTTTTCAATCCCCTCCGTCGACTTCAAAAATCATTTGTCAAACCTCAAACCAAATTGGGTGAAACACTTAATGGAAAACGTTGCGTCTAGCGGTGAAGGTTTTTTTACCTTTTCAATGGCAGCGGCTTTCCTCTACTTCAACAGGTAACAATGACAACATGCGCTATTTAAAAAATCGCCTTAAAATATGGGACTATTCACAAAAACTGGAAGAACGAAAAACACAGAGGAGCAGAGAGAGTGATTTGGAAAAAGAAAAACGATGAAGTTTTTGAGGAGCGCCAACGGGCGAAACCATTTGTGAAAATGTTCCACACACGAAATGAGAAAAAAAGGAAGAAAGAAATGGAGGATGAACTTAAGGGAAAAGGAGAATAGAAATGGAGTAATACGAAAATGATTTGACTTACATTTGAACTCGTAACGGACCCCAACGAAGTTTGTAACTTGGGAGTTCACATGATGCCACTGTGAATAGTTTCCAGGAAGAGGGGATTTTGTCTTCACAGGTGTGCGTTACCGAACTCTCATGATCTTTGGCGCGTTCCTTCCCTGCACTTCACTGCCTCCGTCCGACACTCGAAACTGTGGGGGGAAATAAACGAAATAATTAGACGGAAATAAAAGCTGCCTTGTTGAGAAAACTAGAACACATCAAGAGCATCATCAAGAGGTCAAAAGCAGCGGGAGAAATCCACGTGTCTCCCACATTAAGGACTCTACTGCTCAACAATAAAAAAAGAACAACTCTAACACAACTCTATTCACAACAAGTAGAAGCGTTATTCAAATGAGTTCATCCTACCATAAATTCAACCACCAAATAGTTAACAAAGATTATCTCTCCAAAAATAAAAACGAGATACTCAAGTAGGATGGTGGAGGAGAGGGTGAATAAGAGAAAGATAAAACTAAACTAAAAAAAAAAAATGTTTTAGATGGTCAGTCTAACCCATCGTGGGGGGCAACGGACCAGGGGACTTTCATTTTTTTCTCTCTTGTTCAAAACCCGTGCGGCTGTCGGAATGAAAAACGGTTCGCATAGGGCCTATCATTTCGAATGGTAAAAAAATTGTAAAATTCCAAATGGAAGAAATGATATCAGAGGAAATTCAATGTTTTCATCTAAATGTTGTTCTACTGGCGCCAGGTTATACAATCGTCTGTCAAAGTGCTCAGTTCCCACAGGACTTTTTTTAATCCCGAAATTCTTGGTCCCTCAGCAATTCCAGCAATTCAGTTGAATCGTTGCAGTTTTTCCTAGATGAACGATGGAATAGCCTGAAATTTGGGGAACCCTTGTAGTCTTCGTAAAAGATGAATGACTGTTCCAAGTCTCTCGTGTAAACCTGTAATTAGCTCTCATATCTTCATCAGTTTCTACCTGGGCAAATGGAGCCGGGAGTTTTTTTTCCCCACCTATGTGATGACACGTACAGTATCGCATCAGTGTGAGTTCTACAATACCATTTGATTGAACTCAAAAACAAACAGAATAACGATTTTTCTCTTTGGAATTGATCATTGTAGTTAATTGGCTGTTATTGTCAGTGACCTGAGAAACGGAAATGGCAACTTTTCATGATCCGACCAATCGCTTGGGTGGCAGAAAGCACAATACGTCGTAGAGAAGCTCAACTGAAGTTGGCCATTCGTCTTTGCGTGTTGCGGACTCGACGACAGAATTATTTCTTGGCATGTGGGAAACTTCGGTGATCTCCGAGACGACCCTCCCTTTTGAGCGCGGAGCCTATTTTTGTCTTTTGACCGCGACTGTGATTCCAAAGGGACTTTCACTGATTACCTTTTGCTTCCATCGACCCTCGTCCCCCGAATAGGACACTGTCGGAACACACAGCGACATGCATTCGACTCCTCCTACCCCACCCTCGTTTATTTCTAGTTTATTTACCCCTATCTTTGCCCAGTATAGGACAGAGTAACCCATTGTCGAGGCTCTACCATTCCACTTCATTAGAAGGAAAAGACCGCTAAATGCATACGGGACGGACAACAAGACCACAGTGGCGACTCGAAACTGTTTTGGCAACAAGTTACCGATGATTGCCGACAAATAACCTGTCCGTGTGATGCCGCATCGATGGAAAATTTGACATTTCCGCTGTCCTTTCTTGCCGATTTCCCGATTCGACGACCAAGAGGCAACTGGCAACTCTTGGAACCAAAGTGGCAAGGAGATGGAGGACTGCCCAGAATAGATCTCAGTGCCTGTTTCATCGGCCTCAAGGCTAAAGCAATTTCTAGAACCAAATGATTGTCTAGGTGCAGGTTCACCTCAAACCCCATCAAAACAATTCAATCCCTTCTCCATCTCCCACAAGAAACAACACAACACAAGATGGGCCGGTGATAACCGCAATAGCAAATGACCTGAAACAAAAACAAGCTGAAGTAAAGACGAGTCCGCAAAGTGAACTTTGACTAATTGAGTTCGGGGTTTCTTTCAAAACAAAAAAAGTGATGATATAATCAAAGGCTCAAATTTAGTCATCAGATAACAAAAGGATCTACAGTCTGCTGGTGTGTAAAATAAGGGCTTGTATTATTAAGACAAAGAATAGCGCATCTAGTTAGTGACGTGATAAAATCTGTCGGCGGTCAGAACCGTTTATACACTATGTATCCTGTATGTACCTGTTTCCTCATTTCAAAATTGTGTTATTAGTCGAAATGGGAACATACCTATTAACTAACTGCCTTGGATTCACAGTTTGAATTTTACATGTGAATTTATTTCCCTTTTCATTTCCTATTTTCTTAGTTTTAAATAAAGACAATAAAATGGAAAAAAATTGATTAATTTATGCAACCAACTTTGACCCGGTAATTGTTGGAATTTAAACGGTGGGAGAATTCTACGTCGACTTCAAACAATTAATTACTCGTTGTCGATTCTCGAGAAATAATAACATTAAGTAATATTTTTTCAAGCACTAGTTCTTACGGAACACGCATCAACAACATGTAATCATCAACCGCTTTTACGTCTCTATTCTTCCCTGTTTCTATGTGGTGGAGGTTGCACAAAAAAAAGTTTATAGAGAACCCTAGTTTAGCTTCAAACAGTACACAGGAATGCTCCTTCAGTGGTAGATGACGGAGGCTGCTGATATTCCGGGGAAGTAAAACCCTCATGTCTCATGAGCAGTTTGAACGAATTGACGTAGCGGCTGAGCCCAACCTCAAATAAGGAGAAAGGGATTTTCTCCCTCGTCCGTAGAGGAACTCTCAATCATATCCTCACATCTGCTAACGTCTTTTTGGTTACTGATAAGGCTACAGTCCCTCAGTCAAAACGTTTAATACTTAATCACAGGGTTGCGTCAAACAGTGCATAACACAAAAATGAGCCACCAATGACTTATTTGTCTTTCCCTGAGTCCGGCATCTTTCTACCTAGGGCTTTCTACCTAGGGCCTTCCAGCAGTGAAGTATATTAAAAGTTTCAAATATTTTCCCCTTTATCTAGTTAATAAAATCATTCAAATTAGAATTTTTTACAGTTTGGGTTTTCTACTACATCGTAGCCAAATTTCATATAAATGAGAAATAGAGAGATAAAAAAATGTTATCACAGAAAGAAGGCCAACAGGTCACGAATAATCCAAGTTGTTGGAAAACAAGCGTGAATTATACCTGGCGGTGCAACAGACAAGGACGATTGAAGGTGGGATTGAATTCAGTACAGGCCAAAGAGTCAAGAGCCACGGTGGCTAACTAAATTATGAAAACAACGCCTCATTGAAGCGGATTATGAATTTATGAATGAAGCCAACAAGTGGGTCCCACTGCATGGGAATCACAACTCGGTGGCAATAAATGAGAGAAAATATACACAAATAAAATAAGAATCAAGAGGTTGAAGGTGAACGTTCGGAGGTTCTTTCTGACAAGGTTTGACGTTTTATTCGTTTTTCGGTCTCTTTCTTTTCTGGTTTATTTGAATAAGGATTGGGTCTCTCTTCATTACAAGGGTCTCTTCATTTGCAGCAGAGTCATCAAAAGGATGTCAAAAGAGCAATGAAACAATTGCCTCCTCTCCTCTCGACTCACCGACCACCCTACAAGACCTTCACTCCTCATTGCTAGACGATCCTCGGCCGTCAAAGACACCGACGCTATTGCCGCCTCGCCTCCTATTTGGTTATCATCACGACCCTACGTATACTCTCATTACCTCAAGTTCACATAGTTCAAGTACGTCACATCAATCTGCGCTATAGGACTTCTTCCGTCACCCGATTACAATGCAATATGTCATTTTCTTCTAACTAGGACACTTCTGATTCTCTCTGTACCCCACCCCCTTCGAACGGTCTTGTCGAACGGTAAACTAATAATGAAATCTGGGTCACATCTCTTCACAATAACGTTACTTATGAGTCAACGTGACAGTAGCAGTAACGGTATGGTTTAATTGAGAGCAAACATTTGATTTCATTCCTTAATGAACATTGGAAGTGCGCTGGAACAAAATCGTTCATTTTGATTTTTCCAGTTTAAGACTTCTTTTTTTTATAATATCTTTAATTTGACATAAACAAATGAAGAGTTAAGAATCATATTTGACCATATAGACACAGCATTGGACAGGAAACGTACCGACAGCCAATTAATTCTCCATCTTGATGAGTTTATGGCAGCAAATCAAACATCATCATCAGTTGTCAAATAAAAACTGCGGCGATTCAAGGTAGACACACCCATAAATTCGAGGAATAGCAAAGTGCGTGTACCGCGTGCAGTCATGGAACATTGTTCAAAGGCTTAAAACAAACAAGCAAAAAACGAAGAATAAAGAGATCTGTTATACGACGCTCCCCCTTCTGATTTTTTCATTTTTGTTTAAGTCTACCCAGTAGTCCGTCCTATAAGTTGGATACCGACATTATGATTGGACGACTTTTTCACGCTGAATTTAATAGATTCCTCTAATTTAGAAGTAGTGCCGCTTTCCAAGGAAACACTGCGGACTCCTACATGTCTCATTGTCCTTGTCTATACCTTCGTATCTTTTTCTTTTATTCACTTCTCTCTATTCGTTGCCCCTGTTGCATCGAAGTCGGTTATTCTTTACCATTTCCTCTATGCTCAAAGAAGCTGAAAGAAAAAGAATAACAAAAGAAATCCCATTTTTATTATCTTCCTCTTGTCTATTGTCTCCCCGTCAAGGCAAGGCGCCGCTGTTCCTTACATGTCCCTGGTAACCTGGCAGCTAAATTAGACCCAATAGTAATTCGGTAGCTAGTGGAATAAGAAATCTTTTTATACAACTTGTCGATTGCACAGTCTTTTACGTAACACCTGATTCGTCCTCCAGCTCCCCGCTTCTTTTTATTTACGATAAAATCTTTAGGGTTCAAACGCCTTTCAAAAAATGTAAAAATGTCATTCTTTAACTCTAAGAAAAGTTGAGGACGACATTACCTAGTTTGGAGTCTAACTCAAGTGATTCAGTTTAAGATATGTAATCTAGAAACCTTTTTTCATTATAAAAGTTGGTATGCAATCAATTTGAAGGGAGGAGGACATGTTGAAATATCCGAGTCATCAAATTTTCCTTCCGTCAACAAGTTATGTTTTTTCTTCAAATTCCTTTTTTTCGGATTGTTTCTCTTTGCTCAAGAAATTTCAGTAGAGAAAGAGGCGGGAAGAAGGAGAAAAACAAGTACATGCAAATGTCAACGGATCCATCCTCCGTGTTGACCGCGTATAATCTGCCTGTCAAGTTTGCATCCCTGGTAGAGAGGCCGTCGTGTGTGTTTCGTGTCGTCTATATTTTCTCTTTATTTCTTTAATTCTATTTGTTTTTCGAAAGTCAAACGGTTGCTCTCTAAATAATTGTCCCCCAGAATCATAAGTTGATATTCAAAAACATCTGTAGATCACATCGCGTGATTCAAATTGTCCGCCCATGGCGAGTATACCTGGTCAAAACGCTATTGTCAAGACACCCGACGTGTTATTTCATTTGTACTTAAAGCCTTTTTCATTAAATATGTCCAAGAAATCAAGATTTTACTCATCAGTCTTGAAATTTTCGAAAAAATAAAAAAACAAAACCAAAATATAGCTTATAGGTTTTCTAAAAAGGCTTTACAATTCAAATGATGGAAAATCTTTCTGCGAAAAACCACTTAAACAAAGATTATACCGGTACAACAAACTACAAAGTTCCTGCCCATTGAAAAAAAAAAAAAAAAAAAAAAACTTCCGGCAGGTTGAGGTCATCAGAAAATTTACCGGATGACCACCATCCGATCGAAAGAGACAATCTCAATTTACATCGGGCACGTGGGGATCTATGGCTTCACACAATTTAAAAGGGAAGTAAGTTATGGATTACAGTCGACAACCTGCAAATTGTTACCCAAAAAAGCTTCCTTAAAAAGAAAGAACCAAAAATAATATCGAAACCGCTTTCTGTAAAAACGTACGGGCCACTACTGAACGAACCCCCCCACGCACGACAGGGCCCAATACGAACAGGAAGGAGAGTGGGCATGTAGGAAGGAAAAAAATTGTATAGGATCAGGTGTCGGGCACCTTAGGGAACAAAAAACTTTGCAGTTTCCTAGCTTGCACTCTATTGGATCTTCACGGTCATCTCCCGTATCTGGTTCCACTGACCATCTGCCCTTGTGTTTTCTTTTTTTTTAAAATGAATCTTTCACAATCGTTAACTCATTAAAAATCAAATGTAAATAGACGATCTTTTGAATCAAGCAAGTAAACAAAAATTAACAAAATCAATGTCACCATAGGAATTCGTGGCACCGACTTGTTACTTTTTGTTGCATCTAAATTCTAAATGAATCGAAACCAAGCGAGATTAACTGCTCGAAAATGCAATTCATACTTATTCAAGTAAAAAAATAACGAAATCAAAAAGTATCGGTAGCCGAACAGGTGGTCTCTGAAGTGGCTCACATCAATTGTCGCTTCTTTATGGACGCTGAAAAAGTGAAGAAAGAAAAATGTCTTCCGAATGCAGCCCATTTCAGCCACCACAATTTGACGTCAATTGCCTTCACTTGTTATTTGTGGATTCTATCGGTAGGTGAGAGACATTGACGATGATGAACCTTTGCTATGGATACCTGCCTTGTCTAAAGTAAGAATAGCTTCTTCTTTTCGCCTTTTTGTTCGTATATTGAGATTTCAAAGAGCTTTTTTTGTCTGCCATTGAATCTTTGCCATGGATCCAGTTGATCAGATAGTGGGTCGAATAGTTACATGGAAGTCATGCTGTGCATTGTGACACGACACGAGCCACTCTACTAAGTCGCCACTGTCCATTGAATCTATTTTGCTGATCAATGTTGTTGTTTACTAAAATTTAAATGTCTGCGATGGGACAGGGAGAGGTCAGAAAAAGAGAAGAAGGAAGTCCAGTTGACTGATTTGTTGCTGGACTACCGATGGTACCCGATGATATCACTTCTACTTCCTACCTATTCCTTACCCTGCAGGGAGACCTTTCAAGGCGTCCTATGTAGTGGATATACCCCTTTACCCATCTCGACTTTTCTCGGCTTTTCATCGATGGACTAGTCTCTCGTCAGAGTTTGGCCTCGTAAATTTCTTTGGAACAAGTTTTTTTGGGGGGGCCATTCTGTTTTGACAACGACACACCACTCCATGTCTCACCAGCCAATACATTTTAGTCCCTTTACGTACGGTGGATGGAGTCCCAGATTTTGTCTCCATTCTTCCTTCGCTTCGTCCTATCACTTTCTCCCGACAAATTCCTCTTTTTTTTTTTTTTTTCTTTTTTTCTATTTTTAACAAGAAAAAAAGAAAAGATTTGTTTTCAGAATTTAACCCCACAATTGAATTCTTTTGCTAACCGAAAACATTAAAGAGCATTAAAAACATAATTTCCTTGCTCTCTATTCCAAATACAATTTCTCCTTTCGCGTCATAGACGATACAAAAAGGCAAAATGCCCACTGTTTATGGGAAACGCACAAAAAATAGCAAATGACCCAGTAAATACTTGATCTTTACCTGTGAATTTATCAGGTGCGTGTGAATCGGCAAGGTTGGAGAAAATCCGGCTCCCATCTCTGTCCTCGGCTGTCCGCTGAAGGAAGTAGTTCTCCAAAAAGCGACCCCCAACTGGCAAAAAAAAAAAAAAAAGAAAGAAACGAGAACAATAAATTAAGAGCAAGTTATGCAGTCAACCATACGGAGGTCCATATATATAGTCCAACTCAGCGCCCATCAGATATAGACTAGGCTCCACTATAGGGAAAAATGACGGCCTTGCATTAAAACTTAAAATCCACTGGATCCCAATCGTTTGGTGGACCGGGTTTTTTTTTTACGACTTTCAAATTTTTAATTTGAACTTGCTGACTCGTTTGCCTGTGTACATCGTAAAAGATTCAACACTTCTTTTCCCACAAATAAATATGAACCCGAAATAGCAGTGTGTTCATTCGTATTACATAAAATTAGACGCTGGTGATTATGCATTGCGTGGGGGGTCTTGTGTGGCGGCGAAAAAGAGGAAGCTGCTCCCACTTGCTTGAGATGACAGTCGTGTACTTAAAAATCTGATTCATCGCTATAAACTGTTGGGATAGTCAGTTACGACTTGTTGGGGCTTATCCCAAGTCTCAACAAGTCTCTTTACACGTGTAATTGCATTCATCTCATTTGTTATTTTTTCATCGTCTCATTTCTTCGTAATTATTTCAGCTGGGCTAGACACCATGGGAGACGGAGGTTATCCCCCAAAAATGTGCTCGGAAATAAGAACTCGGCGCGGAAATCAAAGACCAGACAGCCCGGCTGCTGTTTGGACTCCGACCGGAACTGCTGAGAAAATTTAATGAGAAAACCAAACAACAACACCGAAATATCATATTCAATTAGTTGAATCGGATCAGTTTTGAATTATGACATCACAATAGCTTCAATCATGTAGACAATCTTTTAGGCCAAAAATGTACTCATCTTTTTGTTCAACAAGCAAAGTCTTTTCGATTCATCGATTCGTTGTTGAAAACTTTCGGAAGAAATAACCTCGTCTGTAACATGTGGTTTCATTTTGTCTCAATCAACTGCAGTTCACGATCAAAATAGAAACGAAACCAACGAAAAAGATTGTTTGGCGCACGGTTTCTCTTTTGTAGATTGTAGAGTTGATCTTTTCACGGAAAACTTGAACATTAATGCCAAAAAAGCCAACGCTAACGCGGGAAATAAAAGAAATAAAAAAGTCAGATCTCGTTAGAAGACCAATAGAAATTATACAGAAGATCGAGGAGCAATTGAAGACCAGCAGTTTTAATTGCTATAATTTCCGACCATTGGTGATGTTTCCCTGCATAACCTACACTCGTCTTGTTCTCAATGACATGCATAACTCGTCTTGGTTGGTTTATTATCATGGACCATTTGGACAGCCCTCTCGTCATAAAAAAAACCAGTTTCCAGATCGTTGCCTCTTTCACCTCGTAGACTCAATGAATCAAGGCAATTGGACGTTTTGGCTCACTTATAACCAACGAAACGAACCGTAAAAAGAGAACTGACATGTCAATGATCTTTGGCAGCCGCATAGTCAAAATCTCAAATCGTAAAAAATGAAAAACTGTTGTGCCCTTTGCTTTTGACTGCCAAATTACAAGATAAACACTTTGGAACTCCTTCGTACTGATCTTCGATCAAGCGAACGGCAGAGTTGAGTTAGTTGGAATTATTCGAGTTACAGGAACCTTCCGTGCCCTCTGGTGGGAGTTGAGAAAGAGGATTTTGGCTTTAGTGGAGGTGTACAAGCGGGTGAAAAAGAAATAAAATAAAGATCAAAGAAACAGTCAAAAAGAGAAGAAAAAAAAAAAAGAAAAAAAAATAACATTCGAGTCCGACCCTTCTTCAATTCTCGCTGGCTCCTATTGGTGTTTCGGGTGTTCCGCAGCCGTTGGGCACAGCAGCAGTAGTAGACACAACAGAGTACAAAGCCAAAAGGTAGATAAAAAAAAAATAAAAAAGCGAAAAAAGAAATGGAGGCTTATGCTGCAGGACAGTGTAATTGGTCTACCTCCGAGGGACGAGGCCCATCACACGGAGAAGAAACAAGAAATTTCCACGCGGGGTCCATCCACAGGTAAAAATAAGAAAAGTCGGGAGGGTGGATAAAGTAGAGAGTGGGAGGTAGGTGGGTTGGATATGAGAAGGAGGAGGTAGAAGAGGAGGAAGGGTCGAGGTATAAAGGTGAGGGTTCGAGTTGGCTGAAAGTCAGATCAGCTTGTGGTTTGCTCCCGTGCACACTTCAACCATTTCTTGCTCGCTCGCTCGCTCTACTCTCTCTATCTCTCTGCCACTTGACTCTTTTCGCTTTTCCCAAAGTGCATCAAAGGCAAGAGTCGACTTTTTGACGGAAGTTTAGTGAGGCAGACATGTTCCAGGATTGCAACAAGAAGCGCTTCATGGCCAGCGTGAACAAAACCGGCAAACACGACGAGTTGTCCGCCTACTTGAACGACAGCAAGTGCATCATCACTCCGCTGCCGCCCGTCAGTTCCATCCGCCATCCGCACAGCAGCAACTGTTTCGACGCCGCTTCCGACGGCTACAACACTCCCAGCCCAATGTCTTCCGAAAGCAACGACCACGGCCACCACATGGGCGGTGTCCATCACTCGTACCGCGGCCACTTTGGCGAAAGTCCGCTGCCGTCGCCCACTCATCCGCACCACCACGGAATTTCCTCGTCAGTCGGAGCCTCCGACGAGGAGATCCGTCAGCGGTTGCAGTACTTTTCCCAGCCGCCGAGCAACGGCTCGTCCAGCAACTACTACGACCTGCGCGTCAGCGTCAAAGACGATCCCGAACGCTGTTACGTCTCCACCGGTCTGCCGACACCCAGTTCTCCCGGCTCGCCGTTCGACAGCCACCACCACCACCACCACCAACAGCACATCAACACGGCGGTCAACTCGCCAGTCAGCCCGGCCCCATCGTCCGTCCATCCGCTGATGGCCGAACATCAAAACCAGTCGAGCAACCAGAGCGGCTCCGATTCCGAGTTGACGTTTCCTCGCAGCACCAGCAGCGCATCCAACGGACAGAAACGGCCGCTCAAGGAAGTGGCTCCGCAGGTGATGAAGAAACGCCGACTGGCCGCCAACGCTCGCGAACGCAGACGGATGAACAACTTGAACAGCGCCTTCGACCGGCTGCGCGACGTCGTGCCCGCTCTGGGCAACGACCGACAACTCTCCAAGTACGAAACGCTCCAAATGGCTCAGAGTTACATCACGGCATTGTGGGAACTGCTTCAGTAAGGCAAGGAGGAGCCCAGGCAGGTCTTTAACGACGATTATTACTGTACCTTATTGCCATTCCCAATTCAAACGGTTACAAGTCTCTAAAGAAGCCTAAAGACGGGTCGACAACTCATTCCAGTTATGCATGATAAAAGCAGACGTTAAGTACCTCATCATTCATTTGTATTCCTCCCTTGAAAGTTAAAAGTGTCCGAATGTTTAGCATAAATGCTATACTACACTAGACTTGCTCATCGCGCCGCACATTCGCCGCTGAATGGCAAGCGATTCAGGATAAAAAGCTCGGTGAACAGATCGAACAAGAGATTCATGGCTTTTTGGCATGACATTTTCAACCGTTGTTATTGCATACACATAAATCTAGTCTGTTTCGTTGATGGTGCGCGGTCGGCCGCTGTTTCTGACGCCGACGACGACGCCATTTATATGTATATCGCCTCAGTATGTAACTCTTTTTTTTTTCTATCTTTCTCTCTCTCTCTTTCTCTCGTGCTATGTGCTCAACTCTCAACGCCTTCCTCTTTTGAATAATTGTCGGAGCACTGTGCGCGCCCCCCTCCACTCTCTCTCGCATTTCCACGCAACTCCGCCGGCTCTGGCCGGTCGCTGCGCGGCATTCATAATTGGAGGCTGTCCAGCTCGTCTTTACTTGCCTTGTCTTTGAATTTATAGAAATGTACGTGGCGATACCCCGGCGAAAGAAAAGTAACACAAAAATTACAATACAAAAATAACAAAAAAAAAAAAAAAGGAAAGAAAGAAAACGGAAAATGTTGCGCGTAATTTATCAAATCGCCGCATGTTGCCCTTTTCAAACGCAGAAACAAAAAGTCTCTTCCAATCGATTGGGTTTCCCAGTTTCCCTTTATCGCCTCTCCGGTGGATTCTCTCTCACCGTGCTCACAATCCACAATGTCTTGTTGCGCCTATTTTCTTTAATGCCGTTTGTTTGTTTGCCAATGCAACGTTATGACGTAAACAGTATACTGTACCTAATTTGACCGTCCATATTGTGCCTTAAAATTGTTGATGGAAGAAAATAGATGTGTCTCTGAAAAACTGAAATTCTCGTCTCTGTTCAATCATTTCATTCGTTCAATTATTTCAAAACTGAGCCACAAGTCAAATTATTTGGAAAATAATTTGATTAGGCGTTGCGAATTGAGATGTCATGGCGTTTTGGATCCGTGTCAAGAGTTACAGCATATACTGTATAGTTTGAAATAAACACAGACGAAAACATTGGAGGGCCGCTTGCGGTTATACGCCGGGCGCTGTTCTGTCTGCAGCGGAGGTGGTCTCTCCGTCATTAAGTTGTACCTTTCGAAATGGGCAGAGAACGAGACACAGAAAGAGGAGAGAAAAAAACGGAGATAATTCCGAGTTCCAACTGCATAGGAGGGAACGGACCTACACTCACAAAAATAAAGAAAACATAGCTCAAGGAAGGGAGATAGTGGCTCTTTTGTATTCAAATTGTTGTCTTTAGTGTAAATCGCCAAAGACAGAAAGAAGAGCCTTGCGAGGGGGGAAACCATTCAATTTGCCGGCATTGGATGAAGAAAGAGACAGAGAAAGGGAGGTAGAGAGTGTGTGTATATCAAGACATTTATTCGGTCAAATGTGGTAGAAGGGAGAAAAGAGGAGGCACCACCACCAGTTTTATACAGTTCCGCACGTACGCAACTCGCAGACATCGAGACTGCAATAGACATCACGCCGCAGCTATAATAATCGCAATGGCAACTTTTCAGCATCATTTCCTCTTTGTGTCCCTGGTTTTTTATCGCCTCGCAAACGCTCAGATAACGACACACAAAAAGAAGGCACAGATGGACGATCCGCCGACAAGAAGAACGTTAGTAGCACGCGTCAGACCACCATCCGTCCGTCCCGTGCATCTTCTGCACTTTAATTTACCAGACCAGCAACCCCACGATAAGGAAAATTGCGATGAATTTAAAAGCCAGCATTAACTTTTTCTCCCCCAAGTCCTATAGAATTACGCAACTGCTCATGGCTATTCTATTCACCACATTTACATAGCTGCCTCGTTGTCGTATTGAATATTACCGCGTTAAGTCAAAGGGACCGTTTCTTTCTCTTTTTTTTGTCGGTCTAAAAATATGTTTTCCCCCGAATGCAACGCCCGGCAATGACAAGTAGTTTCTGACCGCATTTAGATGCCTATCCGCACGAATGTGTTGAGGGTGGTGTCTAGAAGTGCTATCCATCATGTTCAGTTCTTTGTTGTCATTAAGGCAGCGAGCCGTTTCACGTCAATATTTCGAACTACGTGGCGTCATTTACGACATGTGTCGGAGACCTGATCAAGTATTTCATTGTACACGCAACTCGCCATACAAGAATGCGTTTATTCCTCACTCAAAGAATGTTCTATGGAATCTAACGACTGCAGTGTTCAATGTAGGACATTAGGTTCCTCACTAACGCTGACTCGGAACACACGGAAACAAAAGTTGATCCCCAACGTCAGCTTACACTCATCGAGACAAGTGTGTGAAAAAGGTTTGTAAGTTGACATTACAACTCTCGACGAGGAATAAAGTTGAAGGATAGACAAGATTTCAAGTCTTTCGATGGGAGTGTGCAGCTGGGAACTGGAGATCCGTTGAAATTTCCCAACAAACATCCCATCTTAATTCTCTCATTCAAAGCAAAAAGATCGGTGACAAAAAAAGTCCCCCTCGTGTTGAAATGGACGTTGTTTGAAAGGAAACGAGTGAAGTGGCGAATTCTACTTCGACTGTGACCCTCTTCTCTATGACTCTACAACCCTCGTTATTCCTCAAAGAGGACGAATAGCAACACAAACGAATACATGAATGGGGGGGGGGGACAAATAAAAAGACTTGTGCGGTTCAACACATCGTCAATGTTTTTCCGCTTCTTTCGGTTTTCATCATAGATGTGTCAAAACAAACAAGGCCCTTTTTCTCTATACCACGGGCTGTGCAAAAAAATTTGATTGGATCCTTCCACATAAACTTGAAAAGGAAATCGAATTTTAGTGGTCAATGTCTTGTTTGTTTTGTTTTCAAAATGATTCTCAACCTGCTTCCGCATGTGTTGATGTGACGACGACACACGCAGCGATCCACGGGTGGTCTCTCGCTGTCAATAAAGACGACGCGTCTGACAGATGTTGTTTAGTGTCGAAACTGTATCGACGCAATTGACCTACTGAACTCGAATTTCTGCTTCATTTCCGACGACGCTGGCATTACACGGCTACTGCGCTATCCTACATCTATCCTCTTCTTCCTTCGAATTCTTGTTCTTTCTTCTGCTGGCCACGAATCGGGGCAGGTGTTTTCTCCCCTGCAATTGTCGACTATTGAACAACAATTCTATGCTCCGACTCAACATGGTGAAAAAGAACTTCTTTGCTCGTGGCATTACCACTACAAGTGTAAACCCGTACGAAAATGTCTCAGGCCTTCTCATATGAGTCTCCTATATGAGAACCGTATGAGTCCCAAAACATAGCTGATTTCTCATATGAGATGAGTCACTCAGTGAGTTATCATTAGATGAGAAATCATATGAGGATATGCGAATTTATTCATTCATCCTCCTCACATGAGTTATGTTTGATGAGATATCATATGAGGATAGGAGTTTTCCTTATTTCATGAAATGCATGTGAGTTTTCATATCATGAGAAATCATATGAGGATATGGGAATTTATTCATTCAGCAACCTCACATGAGTTTTAGTTGATGAGATATCATATGAGAATAGGAGTTTTCCCTATTTCATGAAAAGCATGTGAGTTTTCATATCACGAGAAATCATATGAGGATATGCGAATTTATTCATTCATCCTCCTCATATGAGTTATGTTTGATGAGATATCATATGAGGATACGAGTTTTCCCTATTTCATGAAAAGCATGTGAGTTTTCATATCACGAGAAATCATATGAGGATATGCGAATTTATTCATTCATCCTCCTCATATGAGTTATGTTTGATGAGAAATCATATGAGGATACGAGTTTTCCCTATTTCATGAAACGCATGTGAGTTTTCATATCATGAGAAATCATATGAGGATATGCGAATTTATTCATTCAGCAACCTCACATGAGTTATGTTTGATGAGATATCATATGAGAATAGGAGTTTTCCCTATTTTATGAAACGCATGTGAGTTTTCATATCATGAGAAATCATATGAGGATATGCGAATTTATTCATTCATCCTCCTCACATGAGTTTTAGTTGATGAGAAATCATGTGAGAGTAAGAGAACTTTGAAACTTCCTTATCTCATGGGAGTGCTTGTGGGTTCTCATTACATGAGAAATCATATGAGGATATGCGAATTTATTCATTCATCCTCCTCACATGAGTTATGGTTATGAGAAATCATATGAGGATAAGAGATTTTGACATCCTCGCTCTCCCATGAGAAAGCATAATATTTTATTTGGGTGTATGAAAAATTAGTGAGTCATCAGTACACATGAGATATCAGCAAGTTTTCAGTAATCCTGAGAAATCAACGTGTTTTCAGCTTACACGAGGATTTAGTGAGTTATCATTCCATTTGAAATTCAGTGAGTTTTTAGTAAACGTGAAAAACTAGTGCTGAGTTCTCAGTAAACAGGAGAAATCAGTGAGTTCACAGTAAATGGGAGAAATAAGTGAGTTCTCAGTAAATGTGAGAAATTAGTGGGTTTTCAGTAAAATAGAGAAATCAGTGAGTTGTCGGTACATCCAAAAATCATGCCATGGGATTATTTGTTCTCTAATTTGTTGAAGCATTTTTAACCGTTCAATAAATTAAATTATTCGCACTATTCTTACATATGATGATCCCAATATATGACTGAGTTAGTCGTGTGGGTTAAGTCACCAATTCTGGTTGTGAAAGACGAAGGTTTAAATCCGGGATAAGTTTATTATTTTCAGCATGCCGTACCAATGGTACGGCACAATATATATGGAATATTTAACTGATGCAATAGTCGATGCATGGCTGCACCGAAACTTTCATGATTGAATTGAAGCTGCATCAGTATCGAACCTTAATACCCTCAACATTAACGTGATTGTCTAAATCGTTAACCATTATACAATGATGAGGTTATTAAAATTGTGAGTAGGAGACAATTGAACTTGAAGAGCGAAAAAAGAGTCGTTAGTTCTCTGAATTCCTTAAAAGGCAATTTTAATTTTCTTGTTATCCTAATAATCATTCTTACAACAATTCATAACATATCTGTATCGCCTTGGTATGGCACGACGGCCACCTGGGTTCAAATCCAGATAAAAAATTTTCATTTTGCCAAAAAGCAACTTTTCCCAAGAGCCTATAACAAGAAAGCCATTTTATCATCATTAAACCAAATTATTGGTTCTTGACGATGACAAATTATTTCTTTACAAGGTTTGTTATCTTATGATATCATGATTTCATGAAAAATCATATGAGGGTAAGAGAATTTTGAAACTTCCTTATCTCATGGGGGTGCTTGTGAGTTCTCATTACATGAGAAATCATATGAGGATATGCGAATTTATTCATTCATCCTCCTCACATGAGTTATGGTTTATGATAAATCATATGAGGGTAACAGATTTTGGCGACTTACTTATCTCATGTGAACGTTTGTGAGTCCTCATTACATGAGAAATCATATGAGGATATGCGAATTTGTTTCATTCAGCCTCCTCACATGAGTTTTGGTTGATGAGAAATCATTTGAGGATAAGAGATTTTGACATCCTCGCTCTATACATGAGAAAGCATAACATTTTCTTTACGTGTATGAAAAATTAGTAAGTCATCATACATATTATGAAAAATTATGACCACAACTTTTTTGGATCTGCTAATTTTCGATCCTCTGTTACTCAAACCTTTTTTTTGTAATAATGAAAAAAATATGCAAAAAAACTTGTAAACATTGCGCATCAATCAATTTGCCACACAATTCTGCTTCGATTGATGTACAAACACTCATAGTCTCCCCTAAGCACTTCTAATGAAACTAAACAAAGGAATTTTTGCTTTACTGAAAACCAACCTAAAATCCCTAGAATTTTCCGAATTCAAACGCATTTCCCAATTAAAACCAACTGCTTCGTATAATTTTAATCCCTATCTAACAAATTACATAATTCTGAAAGGAAAACACCAGATTGTGAGTTCAGAATTATGAACTTGGAAATAATGTTAGCAGGATGAATCGATATGAGATTTCCAATGTGTGTTATACGAAGCAGTTGGTTTTTATTTGGAATTGCACTTAAATTGTCACATTCGACTAAAGCTCCAAACATTCTAGGGACATTACGTTGGTTTTCACTACAACTTTGAAGGATGCCAAATGACATTATTTTAATAATTCTACCTTCCGAGTCCATCACGAAACAATTGCTTCGTTTTGCATCCTTTTTATATGTGCTAACAGTGTAAACACAGTTTCGTACCAACATTCTGTTAAAGCTAATATATTGATTTCCATAGTTGTTGCATGCAAATTTTTGTTCGGGTGATAATATCTGTTGTTTTCCATTCCCTATGAATACGATGTTGTTGCCCTGTTTCACTACTTTTTTTGTTGTCACAGACGTTCCAATCATTTTTTGTTGAATGTCATCAAAGTATGTGTTTTTGACATTTGAATTTTTTATCATAGCGGTAAGTGCTTTCAGTTTCATAAATTTCTGAAAGTTTTGTGCAATCTGAAGACTCATACACTGAGTCCCATTAAACATGTCAACAAGAACCCCATTAGTATTTTCAAACCCATATGCTGATGTTACCCACAGTGGCCCCCAATTTTTAACACAGTCACAGGCATGCAGTAATTGATGGACATTAAAACTCATATTACTTATGCCATACAAATGTTCAAAATCCTTGACGAATAATTCAAGGTTTTTTTTGGCGATGTCCAACTCATCAAGGGTAATAGATTTCTGATTTAGAAGGTAAATGGAGGAACTAAATAACAAAAAATGATTATAAAACGGTTCTGGGAGGATTCCTTTGAAAATAAAGGGTCCATAGTATAGAAGTAAATTCCTCCATTCTGAGGACTTCCAACTTGAACGTAGACTTAGGCTTCCAGGTAACCGGGATACATTTGAAGGAGGAAATATATTAGACAATTTAATGTTAATATCTTTCAGTAACAAGCCCATGTACCACGGTTGGTCACAATTTTTTGGATCAAACCAAAGTGTTGCCAGTTGTTTCATTACCCCAAGGTCTACACAATGCATAGAATCAAAAACGATTCCAAGAATAATGTCAAACAGGGTAAGAAAAAGACTCAAAACAGAGTAACCCTTTACTCCCTTCACCGGGTATTGACATTCATTTGCTCTTTTAGCACACTCTTCTACAGACTTTTTATCTCTTAATACTGAAAATTCTTCGTAGTTGTAAACAGTTTTATTGTCTACCCTCGTCCCACTATTCTCACACCAACTACATCCAAAAAATCCATTAAATTGCACAAAGTTTTGAACTGGGGCACGAGCAACAGCATCACAACAAAATCCTAGCAATTCAACTGGTGACGTCACAATTTCATTGTTGCGTTTCCATTGAAAACCAGAGATGGAGAGTTTTTTTATTTCTTCGCAAAATCCTCTTAAAAGTGCATTACAATTAGGTTTACCTTTGGCGAACCACAAGCTACTCACAACAGGGAATTTTTTTCTTTCTGAGGGAGGAAGTTCAAGAATGATGAATTGAACTGGCCAAAGTGCTGTATTAGTTGTCTTAAAACTGACAACGCCATCAGTGGATCCCATAAGTGAAATTCCGAACTGTCCCTTTCTCCTTTCTGAATACTGGGCATACATTAAGCCATCATAGACATCGGATATTACGTTTCCATTCTTTTTTTTACCCTCAATACATTTAATATGATTCCCAAGCCCAAAAGATTCCAATATACACTTCAGTTGTTCAGCCACAGACATATATAGATAGAAACATCCGTTGAGAACCAAGTCAGATTTTGTATGTTCTTCTACTCCGCATGGACACTTAAAAACTTTATTATCTTCCATAATTGGTTCATGACAAGATGGGCAAAAGTACTTGGTTTCAATATTGGATTTTGGCAAACATTTTTTAAATAAAAAGGTTGTAGGTGGAAGTTGAGAATCTTTAGGAAGAAGTAACCCTAGTATATTTAACAAATTTTGCAAACCATCATTTGTCAAAGAGTATCGAGCAACAAATGTTGCAAGCATAATTATAGCATGTAAAATATTGACTGAGCTCCCATTGTATAAAGGGGATTTCCATTTTTCGTTGTTTACATAGTCATTAAATTCAAACTCTGACGTTTCATCATCATTTTCCTCAGTTTGATTCTCTGTACCATAATTACTATGCAGCCCAGAAAACAGTTCATCATTTTCCACATTATATTCATTATCTTGCATTTCAATGTTGTTATCTAAATTAATATCATCTCCTTCATGGATTTCCATTTCTTCTGATGCTGTTGATTCGTTAGATTCTACTTGTCTTGCTTTATTCCATCTAGAAATGGTTGATTTCGGGATTCGTACATTCTTATTCACCAAATATCCTTTATAATACCGCTTGTTTAATCCACGATTCATCTTTTAATTAGCTATGAAAGAGAGGAGAAATTTGTATGTAGTTGGCTGACTTCGATTGACTGACTGACAGATATTCATTGTTTACGTTTTTCGCGACCGATTCTATAAAGAATCGGCCCGAGGGAAGAAAAGGGAGAAAAGGAAAGTATGAAAAAAGGGGGGACCCATATTACCCGTGAGGATTGAACACGGGTCCCCAGAACCACAGTCAGATGCTATTCCACCGTGCCATTATAACATATAGAGGAGACCAGGGTTAGATGGCCATTTTTTTACACACCCGGGCCTGCATTCCGTAATTTTCACTGGAATAGTTCATTTATTTTTTTAATTAAAGCTTATTATCTTGGCTAAAATATAGCGTCAAAAAAACAACTTGCCCCAGCTAGCAGACAATGTTAAGTAAATGAGGCAACTTGCCCCAAAAATAAACGGCCGACTTACCCCATGGTAGGTATTCGGCTTCATGTTTATAAATGAAATATTTATACACCTTTAAATAGAAAACCGAAATACACAAAGTTTAGCCAAGACAATAAGCTTTCTGCCTGCAAAAGATCATATATACTAGTTAATTACCGTTAAAGTTATAAGTAAGTCAAAAATTCGTTTCCCCCCCTTAAAATAAGATAAAATAAAATACTGAAGTAAAAACATTCTAATTATCAAACTACACAATATGGCTATCCTGAAATTAGCTCAATTTCAATTTTCATTAAATAAATCAGAAAAGAGCGACCTCGACGCGATTCATGTCTAAAATTCACCAACATTTCGCTCCCCTATTTTTGTCATGGGACACCTGATGAAACAACAACTACAGGAAAATTCAGACTTTCCAAATTATGAAAAAGGTATAACTGAATAAACTGTTTGAATGTCAAACGTCATAGGTAGTTGGATATAGAGTGGGGCTACTAGTCATGAGTTCTATGGTTCAAGTCTCAATACGGACAACTTCTATAGTGTTACTATTAATTCTGATAAGTAGTAATAGAATATATAATATTGCAATTATTTGAAATAGCATTTGTATTTATTCGTATTTACTAATCACTGTCATCTGTTGATGAAACATAAACAACACCCCTTGCAAAAGGATAACGGGGTTTACGTTTCTGGGCTGATGGTGTTAACTTTTCATCTGGAATCATGAAAAAGTCTTCCTCTTCAAACGGAAGACAACTTTTGGCTGCAACACACTTATGAATCCATGATGGGCGAATCAGTTTCATTCGTGTGGCATAACTTCTCGTGTAAAGAGTTACAATATCTGTCACGACACAGAATGTATTTTTTCCTATAAACATAAAATAAATTTAGCTTACATTTCACCTAAGAAAATATATAATATTAACCTGGATTGAAAGTGATGCTTCCCCCATGTTTCAAAATTATGTTGTCTAGAGCCAGTTTTTCAACACTTACTGGGGGGGGAATTGTTTTCTGCACTACACAGATTTCTTTTCCTGAAAAGATTAACGATGACTTCGGGTCCATATTAAATTGTAACATACAAATAGGCCCTCTTAAACTGTTCGGTGTACTTTTAACTGTTTGACTTATACCAGATTGACTTATAGACGTGGATTGGATGCTGAGTTGCATGTATTTGCAGTAGCCAACAGGTTTTTTCCAATAAATCATTACGGAGAGAATTTTTATCTTAAACTTTAAAAATAGTTACACTCAATTTTATCAATTAATCTTTTAGAACTAAATTCTTTATAAGGATTGATAATAATAACAACTGACTCCCTAAGAATCAGCTGATGTAAACATGTTTCTCGCATTACATATCTAGTGCACTAGATATGTATGCGATTAATTGGATATTTATCATAATTAAATCACTAAATATATTTGCGATTAATTGCAGATTAATCATGACCAAATCAATCCATCCCAAATCGAAAATTGGACGATTTAATCAAATGATTATTGTCCCAAACCTTGAAGAAAAATGCATTACAGAGAATATTCCACACATTCACATATCCCACAAATTTCCTACAAATTTTCCATAAATTTATGAATATATGAACGCTCATCCTTATTAGGATTTGAACCAGCATCACATACTTCTACAAATTAAGAGACCAACGCTTTAACCACTGTGCAATGGATCGACATATTTACATCACGCGTAATTTAATATGATTGATTAATGAATAATTATTTAAAACATGAAGGTTACTTATGTTATTCTCGTTTAACAATGTAGATTGTTAATCTAGATTATAATGCTTGATGAAAATTTGAGATTATCAATACATTGTACAATTCATTAGAATTTTTATATGTTGGATGAGTCATAAAGTTTGTACAGTATAGTGTGGTGTAGTGGTTATAGTATCCGCTTCAGAACCGAGAAACACAAGGTTCAAATCCATGTAAACATGATTAATAATGCATTAATAAGAAAAATGAATAGGTTCACATAATACATTATGTTTTGGACTGAAATCTCAATCAACTGTTGAATCTAAAGTCTTTCGATTGTTATGGCTCGAAATTCGAATTCGAAATTCGAAATTCAATAATAAAAACTATTGTGTACAAAGAGTAAACTATACGGAATAAGGAAAGTGGACTAGAAATACGAGAGTAAGAGAAGGAGAATAAGAATAATAACACTTAAGATTATTCCTGAAGGTCGTTGGCTTTTGTGAATATTACAAAAGACAGTTACAAAGACAGTCCTTGGAAAGGGGAAAAGGTAGAGTGAGAATCGTAATCAACGGATGGTGGGCGTTCAAGGCTAAAGAATTCACGAGAAGATGACATTTTTTTAAATTATTAGTGTCAAAATGACTTCAAATTCTGTTACAAGTGTTCCGAAGTACGCTCTCGTTCTGTGGCTCGACGAAAAAAAGGTTTCACCTATTTTGTCGAAATTCATAACTAACAAGCAAATGTTATATAACAACCGAATCGTGGACCTAATTGCCTACCCTAAGTCTGAAGGAAAGGAGCCAAAGGATGGGTGGCAAAAGTATAGCGGGGTGGTTTTGCAATTAGGAAGTAAGTTTTTTTTGTTTGAGGGGGAAAGGATTATTTGTGAACAAAAAAACCTGTTTATTTGAAATATTTAGATTCCAAGCAAGATCTCACTAAGAAATCCGCTGATTTGATGCATGCTTATTATAAGGAAGCGGAAAATTCTCACGAGGGAAAAGGATTCGTCCTTGTGTTATGGCTGGATTCGGAAGAAAGTAGCGTTATTGCAGAGTCATATATTTTAGATAAAAGAATGTTAAATAATTCGAAACTATCGGATCTGATACCGAGACCTATAGATGACGAGCAAGAACCTGATGAAGGCTGGGATTGTATCAAGGGATCCGTACTTAAGTACTCTGGTAAAATTTTTAAGTTTAACGTGGTTATTTGAGCGGAGCATAATATTTGTAATGGTTTAGCTAACAAAGGTGATTTAGAGCGGGATAGATGGGAAATTGTGGCTGAGTATATCAACAATTTGAAACAAAATACTCAACCCTCAACTTCGGTATTTATTTTTTAAATATTTTTTCGTGTAAACATTTTAGTTTGATTATTTTTTTGTACAATATAGCGTGATGGTAACGAATCATCATCGGATTCTATAATTGAAACTGGTAATAAAAGGGGCCTTGAAGACTCTGGGGATTCTTCGTTTGAGGCAAAATACAAAAAATTAAAACAAGAACACGATAATACGAAGGCAACTCTTGCGGCCACAAAGGTTCAATTGGCTGATAAGGAAGATTTATTAAACATCACAATAAAAGGTAGTTTTTATACATTTGTAGTAATTAATATAATTTAATAGCAATTTTTTAATATAAAAGATATTCCGCGTATAATTCAAGAAGCGGTGCAAGAGATATTGACGAAGGATTTTCTTGTGAGCGTTGTAAAATCGGCTTTTCCAACAGTACCAGTAGGTGGGATTGCTGCAGCTATAGCGGGACCAGCAGAGGGAAGGGGTGATATAGAAAGAGCAAAAGTAAGGCGTTTTAAACAAATTAATTCATAGTTGCCGTTAAGCTAATTTTATTATTTATCGTGAAACTATTAGGCAGCCATCATCCAGCAGAGTGGTATGGAGGAGGAACAGTTCGATATTAATTCAAGGCCAAAAGATTTCTCCAAAGTAACGAAGAATTTTGTCATGGGACTATTTCACAATGATGAATTAATGACGAGTACGCTCACGGGAAATTCGAAAGACAAGGATGTGTTGCCGAACGTTCTCGATAAACCAAAAATTACCTTAATACATAATTATGTAATTGCACGATTTCCCGGTACAACAATAAGTCAAGTGAATAAAGCAATCGGGGAAAAGCTGAGGGATTATAGAAAATCAAAAGGATTTGATTGATTGAAATTTTGATTTTCCAAATACAACCGCTGTTTTCTGAAAAAATGTGTGATCCTTTCAACTTATTTCTTCAGTGTTAGTATAACACCGGTCATCCTCAAAGAAGTTGAGGAATTTTATAATTTGTGACATTATACTCATTCTTCTCCCTTCACTCTCGTAGCCCCCCCCCCCTTCTTCCCCCCCTATGGTTTCCTCTTGGTATACCATCTACCACCGGATGAACATCGAAGAATAGCCATCAACATCGAAAGACTTTTAACAGTTGATGGCGGTCATTTTTTTTTATAATTTAAAAGTAATGAAAGTAGTCGAGATTTGAACCCGAATATCCGGGGTGCAATGTCAACGCTCTACAGATATGCTATGCAGTAATTGAAATATTCTGTGTAAGAATACTATTTATTGGAACATCGAAGAATAGCCATCAACATCGAAAGACTTTAAACAGTTGATGGTGGTGAATTTTTTTTTATAATTTAAAAGTAACGAGAGTAGTCGAGATTTGAACCCGAATGTCCGAGGTGCAATGTCAACGCTCTACAGATATGCTATGCAGTAATTGAAATATTCTGTGTAAGAATACTATTTATTGGAACATCGAAGAATAGCCATCAACATCGAAAGACTTTAAACAGTTGATGGTGGTCAATTTTTTTTTATAATTTAAAAGTAACTTTGCTTTAAAGCAAAGGTAAATATCAACCGATTTAAAATTTGTTAAGGGAAGTTTTCATGTGATAGCAATTCCACTGCGAAAGTAACGAAAAATATTTAACCGAATAATTTAAACAAATTGAGCTAGTGAGAAGTTGAACCAAAAAGACAAAAAGCTGAAAATTCACATAAATGATGAATTATTTTCTCCAGATCGTTAGGATCACAAACAAAAGTAAATGTAAAAATTCAAATGAATAAGAAAATAGAGAAGTTACATACGGTTATGTAATTATCACGACAGTACATGATTGGCCTCTTCACTATGTTGGTCTGTCCCGCATTTATCTAACAAAGAACCATCTTTTGAATGTTATAAAAAAGAAATTGTGGCAAACGGCACTGGAGCAGCTGATGTTTATCAGAAACCGCACGCCGACATCGTCGCACCCACAGCAGTTAACACTTGGAGGAGGCCTAACTGCCGACAACTTTGTCACCGCCTCACCTCTGAGTCGCTTATTACGCCCGAATAAAAGGGACAAAGACCCGATGTCACCAAATAAACACGCAACGAGTTGACACCAAGATCACACAAGCCGCCGTACCACACAAACCCATGCGTCATGTCTTATGATTACATTCCTTTGCATTCCCTCCTCTTGTTTTTTTTTTCTTAGCTTTTATATCCGACAGTTTGATGATCTCCCAAATCTGATTGGTATGTAATTAAGGTACAGAAAGGTGTGCCGCATTTTGTTATGGTTTTCAAACATCATCCTCACTGATCAGATGTTGGGCACTAAATCCTCGACTACAAAATGACTTGGGGTTTGGTGACGATCAAACATATTCTTTATTGCCGTTTTTTCCCATCTATTTTCTCGGCCATGATGGGTCAGCGAGGACTTGAGCGACGCGTGTTAGTATCCTTTAATGTAATCCCGAAATTAACACCTGTGTAAGACACCTGCAGAGTGCAGAATATGTTGGCAAAACCTCTTTGCAAAAAAGATAAATAGAAGCTTTTAGAAATTCCGGATTTAGTTTTTCTTTCCAGTCGTGGAATCCTCCCAAAATGTTAAGTGACAAATCCTTTTCATCTCAGTTTTGTGTTGTTGTTACGTTCGAGGACTAAGATGAAAAAAAAAATAATAAAACGGCAGAAAACAGAAAACGGCAGCAACAGAAAAAAAAGTCAATCACTCCAACAGAAAAAATATTTAAGTGAATCAAAATATCAACATGGACCGAAAAGAAAAGAGGAGGAACATGACGACTGGATGATGATGGCCTATCTTGTGGGTAGGTACCGGCAAAGAGAAATTAGTTTTAGTTCCCATAATACCCGCCTCTGCTTCCTGGTTATCTTCTGATCTTTTGATTTCGATTTTGCATACCGAAGTAAAATTCAAGGCTCTGCGATGGTGTGATGTAACACCAGGCGGAGTTCAATCCGCCTCTTTTTTCATCTTTTGTTTCTCTCGCTACGCCGACAATGAGAAGTGAAACAATCTTTCTGGCCAAAATGAGCAGCGGAGGAGGCAGGATCAAATCGGAAATAATCGAATGTATTAGAGTTTCGTAGGCGGGATTTCATTTATTCTAAGAAGATAAGAAAACCTGCACTGTCTTGCGTCAGGTCGATCAGGTGCCGCGCATGTAGTCGGTCTCATCACGGCGATGTGGTAATGAAGTGTCCGCTGGAAGGAGGAGTTCCTCTCTCTCTTTTGTTTTGTAAGGAAAGAAAAAGTTAAAGACGCATCCGGTGACTCCGCCCCAACGCCCAAAAAGCTCCAGTCCAACCACGCCCGTGACCGCGGTCAGAACGAACCCAACTGCCCCGATTGCTTGCATGCAAATCGCTCGGATCGTCCCAATCCAATAGTCGGATTTAGTCTTTTTCTCTTCCATTCGTATTAGTTGGTTAGTTAAAACCAGAATAAGGTCCCGTTGGGAGTGTTCGCTCTTGTCGGCATCAGCCTCCTCTCTCCAAATTTTTTTTTTTTTCTTTCTTTCTTGTTCTTTTTTGAATATTGCTGGGCGGTCTATTTAACACCTTCGAAAGACAAGTTACATTCGAAGAGAGCAATAGCCATACCCAGAGATGAACTTAAAGGGGGTGGATTCACCACCTCACATCTATCTCCTTTTCCCCTATCTGTTCAAGAACAAAAATGGACTGTATAATGCCACGATATAACAAATCTAGGCTAGGAAAGTCAATGGGGGTAAGATGGAGGAGGCTGAGGGGAAAAGATCAACACATCCCAGTGGCTTATGGGTCAACCTTCTTTCCTGTTACTTTCTCTAAAGAAAAATCGAAATATCCAATTTTGAATTTAAGGCAATCGAATCGATCTACTTCTTCAAAATAGATGGAACGTTTCAAATGACGAAAAGTGAAAAAAGCCCATTGCAGATTCTCACCACTTTTATTCATTTTCATTTGTATAAAATTTTCCCTTTGATTGGTCGATTGATACAAAGGGTCGGGCCACTCGCAGAGGCATTGGTCATCAATAACATTGGTGTAAAAAAGAATGACGTAAATAACGAAAGAGGAAAAAAGTTATAAAAAAGAGAATCGGCCAAAGACGGAAAAAAATGCCGAAATAATTGCTTTTCACTAGATGGGAAGGAAAGAAAAGGGCAAAGGGAAAGAAAGAAATGAACCTCGAGCGCCACTTCCAGCCACCTCGAAAAAGAACCGAGGGAGTAAAAGATTCGAGTCAAAGTCAAGAGCATCGTGGTCAAGAGAAAAGATCTATGCCCTCCTTCTTTCCTTCCTCATCACCAAACGCCAATGAGAAAGAGAATAGACACAACCACCCGCAGTTCATATTTGGCCAAACTGTTGACTATAGAAACCCACTCAAATGAAAATCTATCGCCAAAAAGAAGAAAAAACTCAAAAGGTGAACACCGACAGTTAATGGCCATTCCATTCTATTCTCCATCGCAAGTCTTAACAGTTATATACATACGCCGATCATTTAGGATTCGAACGAAAATTTGCCGATGAGTCGTAAATAACACCTTCGAGCGCGCGCGCGTGGCAGACTAACTGGTCCATTGCTGATGAGCATTCCCAAAAATAATTCCGCCGCAAAAGGTAAAAATGAAATTTGTGGAAGAAAATGAAAGGTTGAAGTGGAAACGTATAAAGCACATCTTCTTTAAGCAGATAAAAAACAGAAAATGAAATTCAAATCGAGAAAAGGGAAAATCACTTTCCCTTTCCCAATAAAAATTATCCGCTTACATGGTACGTATAAAGGGACGTGTAAGGTGAGCGAGAAAACGATGATGGGCCTTTAATGCGGAAAGTGGAGTGGAACATTCCAACAATACGAGAGAAGGGAGGCATCTAACACATCAGAGATTCGACCAGAAACTTTTATTTGAAAGAAAGCGATCAGCTGGACAATTCGATACGGCACCTTATTACCAGATCAACGCGACTCAAGACGTGCTGGCAAGAAATAGACAATGAAAAGTACTAAAAACAAGCTGCTTTACGTTGATAGTTCCAACGAAACCAAAGCATACATGAACCGATTCCTTCAATGTTTAAATTCAAAATTGGTTGGTCAAATTTCGTTCCTTAATATCGAAAGGAGAAGAGGGGGAAAACAAAGAATTTAAGTCGATGATAGAGAATTAGAGATTTAGAGTTCCAAGAGAATCTATTGTCTGCATGAAACAGCAAATACGATGAACAGAAACCTGCAGTTTGTCAAAGAACATTACATGTTATGTTCCAAAAGACAAAACCACTAACCAAACAATGGGGTAAGAGTATAAGAGGACCAAACCGTCAAAATGGCTCACTTCATCTCTCGTCTTCCTGACATTTAATTGCTAAATTGGCAAAGTTGTTTCGTGCGCTCCGGGGTCTGTTTGTTAAAGTACAGGGAAAACAACAGCAATGGAAGATTGGCGCAAAAAGGGGAGGCAACCTGTCTGGGTCCATCAGGTTCAGGTCTCTGTGTGTTTGCCCTTTTGTAATGCGCCATCGGATGAGATAAGACAAAACAAAATGTACGAGAAGAGAGTTGGCAATAAGCACGCGATGCAACGCATGGCACCAACTGGCCAGTTTGCAAGCATCCGCCAATATTTATGTCTGCGCCGTACTTTTCTTGTCTGCAGAGTTCAGCCTCAACAGCAGCCTCTTTCCTGCTCTTGTCATATTGTCTCGCAACATGTGCAATTGACTACAAAGTCGATTATTACTGGACAATCCGCAAACTTAACAGCCGTCCACCGACAACCATCAGCAGAGATGCACAGTTCACTTGAGGAAAATAACGGTTCTTGGACCGAATAGGCGAATAGCACAAGAGTTCAAGAGTCTCCGACATCTTTTGTCTGACGATTAAACCGCACCATTTTGAAAATGATTTTCGGCTACACTAACGCAGACATTACACGAAAAGATGAAGCTCTCATTCTTCGTGATCCTACACGGTCGTCAACTTGGTAAGTTCAGTTAAGTGAGTAGCAAAAAGAGCGAAATGACAAAGAAGAACAAAACTTCCTAAATAATAGTTTAAAAAGTACAGACAAAACAGAAGCAAACCAAAGTCGTAAATGCGCGAACCCCCGATGATTTTTCGACCAGTCAGGCATCACCAAACTTTTTGAGATGGGCAATTCCCCGAAAAAATGGCCAACAAAAGAAAACCATAAAAAGGAAAGAAAATTTGAATCAAAACAAAAGAAATTTCCTTCACTCCCCGTGTTGAATCACTTTCATACCCATTATCCACGCATCTTTCGGATTTCTTTAGCTTCTTTTTACTTGGCGGTTGTGCTGCGAAACGAATAGAAATAGGCCCTACGTATTCCTGTTTATACGTCAATTGATTGTGGGTTTACTTCGAGAAATCCCATGTAGAAATTCAACGGAAAGTCGAAGCGCTACAGCGATGCCGCTAAAGTGATTCTTCTTTTGTTGTTGGTGTTTTTTTTATAGTTTATACAAAATTCTTCACTCCTTCCCCTTTATTTTATCCTTTTCTTCTCCGTTGACCCCCTTGTCTTATCAACTAATTAACCGAGAAGAGTTCAAGTCTCGATTCTTTCATTTCTCTGCAATGTGCGCGCGGTTTCTGCGTGAAATTACACAGCGCAGGAAGGTGATTGAAGTCGAATCGGTTTGATTACCGCGCCACTGCCGCCGCCGCCGCCTATTCGGTGTGTTTGTGTGTTTTCGTGTGCCGTGTGTAAAATACACCGCGCACAGAGAAGCCTGATGGTAGCTTCGCATGCAATCCCCCAGCCAACCCAAATCCTTTTCTTCCTTCAAAACAAATTCATAAATCAAAGAGCAAGTTACGTAATAACCCAGGGTAGGAACAGAACAAATAACACACAACTCCTAACACGAAGATAATAAGGCGCATAAAGACTTTGCATTTTATAGCGATCGGATTGTTGCCGACTTGATTATTTCAAAAAGAAAATTTCAGTGTAGGATCATCGACTTTGATTAAATTTAACACGAAATGAACGTTGACCTCTCAAGACCCCGTTCATCCCTAGTTAATTGAACATGTTGACCAGCTACGAGAAATCAAGATGCACTCACTAACCAGATGGATCCTAGACTGTGATATTCGGCCCCAGAGTCTTAAACTGTATTGTTTTTCCTTTTTTAAAAATTATTGGGGCGTCATTGATTTGCTTCCAACGGGATTACAGCCAACCGGGCAGCTATTTCCCAAAAGTTCGTTTCGCCATCCCAGGAATTTTGAAATTGAGGAATAACCGGAGCGACCACATGCATTGCAAGAGTGAAGTGTGTCGCTATTAAATTCCGGATGAGACAACCCAAGAGTTGTACACGTGAACAACTAGGCGAGTTTGATACACGACGTTTGCGTTTGTCTAAAAAAGGAATAAACGGGCAAGAAATATTCCACAACTAAAATGAAAAACCAAGAGCCAACAAAACCGGAGACTCGACACTAATCTCAGAGGTAGGTTGCGAGAAAAAGACACGGCAAAGAAGCCCACACACCTCGACCCTAAAACAAAAACCGCCACACAGTGCCACAGTGAAGAGCTCAGGTCATTAGACAAATAAGACAAAGGCAAAACAATTATCGGCCTCTACCAGCCCAGCTCTTTTCTTTTTTTAGCTTTGCCCCATGACTGAAATCGCCTTATTCCAAAAGGATGAAGACCGCCTTATTTCACTCCTTGTTGGAGTCTCGTTAGTGCGTCAATGACTTCTTTTGTTTCACCCAAAAACCCCGACTCCCTTCAACTGCCTTTTTTAAAAGAGACGATTTGGCAAATCCTTTAATCGTCAATTTACGCAACCTTCGCTGTTCAAATCGTGTTTGGTACATGCCATGTCCATTCAAAGCCAGCGGCTACGAATTGCGCAAGTTCCGGCCGAGACAACCCACGACAATAATAGGCTCATTTTCATCTCATATCTCTGTGCATCTGCTGCCCAGTGTTCAAGTGAAAAGGAACGTACAGCACTCAGTAATCACGAGTCATTCCTTTTGCTCACAACCGCGTTTTTTTTCCCCCAACTCCTCCCCGTGTCTGTTTCCTTCAGAATGTTTAAAGTTTGAATTATCTCAAGGGGGTGGCTTCTGGATAAGAAAGGGTAAGTAAATCACCGTGTCCGTGATGCGTTTTCCTCTTCAATTATGACGCGGATGAGACAATACCGGCACTCTAATATACATTAGATAATAACACGATTTTTTTGGCTTTATGGTGTTGACAAAACACGCAGAAGCCGTTCGTCTTCCAACAAATTGACGGTATACAAATCTTCCATTGCGTTTAACAAAAACTCCAACATCAACCTATAGAAAGCAAAGCGGAAAGTCAACGGACACCAACCCACAAGCCCATCCAGCAAACCAGCAGATTTGAATGTCTTGATGCAGAGTTGTGTTCACAGTAAAATCGAAAAACTCGAGAAAGACCCCACACGGAAGTCAAATAGAAGCCGACTCCATGTGATACGTGTACGAATACACAGTCCAACCAATTGTCCAACAGCTTCTTACCTTCGGCTTGGCCTCAGAAAAAAAAAATCCTTAGGAAATAGAAGCCGCTGTTTTTGGTGGGCGGAATTCATCAAGACAGAAATGGAGGCGACATCGAACCAACGGCCAACCCATTGAACTCGTAAATCAGCGCTCATAAATACCTCAGACGGTGGTGATGGTGTTCTCAACCTGAACATTAGCATAGCAAATAGGCTACCGTCTCCATCTTTCCTCAAAAGAATCTCGATCTACCCTCGGAGTATCAGCAATTATTTCTACAGACAACTGATATATGCAAAACCTTGTTACACTTAATGTCTCATTTGGTGAGAACAAAAAAAAAGTCCAAAATTAAAAAGAAATAAAAGAGACCTGCTCTCCTGAACATGGAAACGGAGTTATTAGGAACGTAATTTAAAGAACGGAACGACGAGACCAAATGCAAATGGTCGACTTCAACCACAATATATGGAGGACAAATGGAGACAAATAATCCATACACAAAGGATAAAAATCAATTAAGTCAAAATACGTTTCAAACGAACAATAAAATGACTTTTTTTCAAAAATTCTCAGTCAGTTTATTTTAATAATGTTATTCAAAAGTTTGGTAACCTAAATCCACGACCGAAAACAGAAAAATAATGATAACGAAATGGAACGACTAGTAATTTTTGTTTAAATCTCTTTTGTAAAAAATTCAGGTTTCAACTTTCCTGTCGCAAAGGTAATACGATCTCATTTCGTCTGAGAAAAGACGAACGAAAACTATATGGACATGGGGGTAGAGTTTTTCAGATAATTTACCTGGAAGGGGAAAGGGTGGACTTGATCAAGTAAAGAAAAGAAAAGACGCGGATGAAACTTGAAATAGTTTGTCTGAATTCAAATAAAAAGGAACGCGCAAGACGTTGGTCTAGTCGTCTCCTCTTACACAACAGCGGCCGTTGTGTCGTCAGACCTAAATGTTGATGGCTGGGGGCTCTTCACGGGGAATATCTCCTCATGGCGAGGTCTCTGTTTTATTAGAAGGAGCTTGCGTCACTCATTTTCGTTATGTATTTCTGTTTAACTGTTGTTTGTTTTGTTTTTTTAATTACCAGCAAAGGATGAACCGTACTCTGATCCCTTCTTCCAGTCAACAATCAACCAGATTCATACAAACACGGATCCTATCACGGAACAGGAGGACAGACCCAAAATATTTCAACATGGTCGTCAATAGTTAACCTACCCATAATCTATATCGGCGATCCTACCATATGAAAAAAAAACGCCCATCATTTCAAATAAAGAAAGAGCGTTTGGATCAACACATCGAACACTGAGATTGAGAAAAATTCACTGGCTACCGATTCAGAAGCTTCATCTGCCTAAGACTACCTGTTGATGGGTTGTGGTAGCTATAGCTCCCAATAACACACATAGAGAATAGGTTTTGTTTGTGTCCTACCGTAATGGATTGAGAGATTGATGATGATTTCTGGTGTGTGTGTCCCAGTTGAATGAGATAAAATGAATGAATTCCGGTTAGGAATACTTCCACAATCACACGGAAGTACACGAGGGCAGAGGAATTAGAAGAGGGTTCAGTTATGGAGGATGATGCAGATGACAACAGGCGGATGCTTTAAGGTTCCAAAGAAAAAAGAGGTCCTGTAACCAAATAAATCAGAATAAATTAAATGTTTTATTCCCAGCCAACTGTGTGAAATCAATGATTAAATTTCAAGGAATTAGCTTTCATTGCAAATGTGATTTTAAAAAATTTAATTAAGTTAAACAATATTACACGATATCTCACTACATTCACTACCAACGTCATGGTGCAATGTTTGTTTTTTTTAGTTGATTGTCAGAAAAATGGAAATATAAAAATTTTAAATCTGGTTTCGAGTGAAGAACTGCCGTGAACATTTTTTTAGAACGAAATCCTGTTTCAACGAGAGCACGAGTTGTTTATGCCTTATCATAAATGAATGGGTCTTTAAAAGCCTTGGATCATCATTTCGTGTCGTGACTGAGGAAAACAGATAGTGAGGATTCTCCCCTCAACCGCAGACCACAAGACTCACCTCTCCCTGATAGACTTGTCAACACCACGGAGTAGTTAGGTGCAGGAAACCAGATAACTAAGGTGGCATTGGTAAACTGGTAGCACATGCCAGGTGGATTCTCTGGGGGGTACGAATGGAACAAACATGTGCCCCTCTCCATTATCAGTCGATTTTTTTCTTACTTTCTTTCACTTTTTCCCTAAATGTTCGAGTTTCACATAATGTGCACCTCTCCCTTTCTTCTCGCTCTCTCTAAGTGGATAATTGCTGATGGCACTCGCTGCTAGTGCTGCTGACTTGTCTCGTCGCGAGAAGAAAAGAATAAATTATAAAGAACTGGCGCATATTGGGCACAAAAGAAGAGGATACAGCAGACTCACTATAAGGTGAGTCTATGAGGAGAAGTGAGCAAGAGGGGGGCAAGAGCGAAATGGACTTGAACATGAAAAGGTCAGCCGTTGTTGATGGGTGATCACCAGAACACCTACAAGTGGAGACAGACACTTGACTATCCGGTAGTGAATAGATTTCAAATGGGTGTCCATTCTTCTTCTTCCGATTCCACTCAATGGAGTAAAGTGCACCGGCACATCGCCATGAAACTTCTTTAGCTTTAAGCCGCTTATCAAGTCTGGTGAACAATAGACAAATTTATCAACCTGCCTTTTTTCTATTTAACCTTTTAAAACTTGCTCCCAGTGTTTGAGCCTATTCACTGATCTATTTAAGCGTCACTACTGATTAACTTACTCGACCGAATGATTTGACGGTAGTCACAGACAGTCGCAGCCCACCCTGACTCCATTTTACTTCCGGCTGGTCGCTAATCTTAATGCCTATACTTCTTTCAAGTAAAATATAACAACAAATTGGCAAAGTTTTAAACAACACTGCAAAATTTGCCTATAAGTACAAAGCAACCTGTTTCAGATCATATTAAAAGTGTAAAGATAGGGCTTTCCCTTTGATCTCACATTAAAATTGTGTTTGTGTTCTTACCTTCTTTCATTCCGGGCTTGTCCCTTTCAGTACGATGGAGTTGAAAAACAATTTCTCGAGATGATATTTGCCCAATGTACACTTTCGTTATGGTGATATTTCAGTCTAAATAGAAACCAAATTTACATTAAGATGTGTGCAACAATGTAATAATTTATCCTACAATCTATCTACAATTTATCTACGACTTAAGAAATTATGGTCAAATCACTTAATAAGAATGCAATCAAGAGAGGGGAAATTGGCTGATAGAAAGTGGTGGCCACTGGTCAGCAGATAATAGCACAAAAACGATCAGATAAAAACTTGTTTGTTGACGCAAGAAACTAAGAGGTTCAACAACAATCCAAAAGGAAAGTTTTGCCAAATTGATAATGTAGTTAGTAGCTTCATACCTTGACATCATGTCAAAGTAGTTGATGCAGGGCTCCCATTTGATGCTACATTAGAATTAAGTCTGAATTAAGTATATGCTGATTACCTTGATCGCCCCTGAGCCTGTTGCCACATTCAGTCTGATGAGGTGGAACACTGTTTCCGAGGTGATAATTGTTCAAGGTCCATTTCCAGTATGGGTGATGCATTGTGAGCCTGAATGAAAGCACAAAACTAGGACTTAGATGGTGATGCAAAGATTTATGAACATGTGCATGATTCTTTAATATAAATAAGTTGTGAATAAACATTTTCAACCAATAAAAACAACTGGCACTTTTTTCCTCGACTATTTAACTCAAGTATCAACGTGAGAAACATTCATCGTCATAAATTTGCTTACTTTAGACACCATGCTTGAAACCTTTCTTCATCAATCCACACGTCAACACTTCAATGTTATTGTCTCGCTATTATTATGATTTACCACTGTTCATTAAAAAGTTAAAGTTAAATTCAGTTATTCAATCTGAAGATAAACCAATTCACATGTACCAAAACTACAAGTTGGCTTCCAGCTTCCTCCACGACAATGGCTGGTGACAAAGCGCCATTCGCATTTCGCCCATTCGCACTTTTTTTTAATTATGCAAATTTATCACGTGAAGACTTTCGTCTGATTACACTGTTGCTAAGTTGTACAAAATAATTTCTTCGCAGATTTTTATTTTCAACAAAAAAAATATAATTCATGTAAAATCAAAATTAAGTAAAATTATTATGTTAATTCTGTAAATAAATTTTAAAATTTTATTTGTTATTGAAATTGCATTAGTTTACAGCATTTGCCGTACGATTTAAATTTAATCTCACTGATTTTTAAGAAAGAGATTGTTTTTTCTCTCTACAAAAAGTAAAAGGGTTAGATGAGATGGAGCTAGAAAAGAGTCAAGCAACAACGCCCCTGAAAATAAAAATCAGCCCAAAATATCGTATGGAAGAAGAGTATCCGCTTATTCGATTCCGGTGGTCCGGATCGGGCTGGATAGTCCACAACGGCGATAATAAGTCGAGAGCCGTGTCGTCTCTATTTTCCATCTTTATGTTTTCCTCTAGGCTTTTGTTTCTCTTCTCCCATTTTTCTCAAATTCTTTTCTTATCATAATAATTTTTTGTAGGTTGGTTGGCGCTTCGGCTCGACTAACACTTCGTGGGCTACCGGTTATGAAAACCCCCCAGTCTGAGGAAAACGAAATATCTGCTTCTGTGTAAAAAAGATAAAACGCTCAAGTGATGGGGGAAGGTGAAGACCCTGTTGCTTGACGTGTCAAGGCGCAACGCCTCACAAAGACAAGTGGTAATGAACACTGACAGCGCCATCCGGACGATAAAACACGGACAATCTTATTCCCCTGCCAAGTTTTCATATTTTAATACGGAAGGTGAGCAGATATTGTAGAAGCCCCCCACGCAGCCACGCCCAACTCGAGAGACGAGAACACGAGCCTTCGCCGTCGAAAAATGTCGCCAGATTCCACTCAACGACTAGACGAAACACAATCCCGCAAACTTTTATTTTGTCCTTGTTGTTTTCGTTGCTAAGGCACATCAAATCATTCAACTGGATCGCCTCGGTTGGAAATTCCCAAATCTTAAATGAGCGTGAAATTTCCCGTCCCGTCAGAAATTCAGGAAAATTTCGGACAAATTCCAGTTCATTCTCGTCGATGTTGGTTATCATATCAGGCGATTCCTTTAAATTTATAGACAAGTCAAAGTATCGATATCGAATGGCTATCATGACGGAGTATTGCATAGGTTGCGATCATGTCTGGATCATCGATGCATGTACCAATTTGACATGGATGACCACCAGACAGAAATTTCCAATTTGGGATGCCCAGTTGAAGGCAAAAGTGAACTATATGGACATGGAGGGAGCAGCAATTTGATCCTCGATCTATATCATGAAATAGCTTCTATGGCATCTTTTGTTTTGTTGTCCTCGTCTCAATAGTCAACGGGGCGCAGGGAAACTGGAAGACGACGGGTAAAGAAGAAGAAGGAGGGACGAAATCTGTCAGGTCGAATGAACAGCAAGTTCAGTGACAAGTGAAGCGCATCTTTGCCATGAAACCAAACCAAGTCGACCCCCTCATCTTCTTCCTTCTACCTCGTCTTCTTATATTTACTTATAGGCGCTTATAGGACGGTGGTAGTAAGTATGGCAGTAGTCTACATTCCAACCTGTTATACTTTCTCTCTCTCATTTTGTGAGTTTGATTTCGTTTCTTCGCTTGTTGTTTTCTTATATTCTCTCGAGAAGACAACACACGATATGCCCAGCTCGTCATAAGAATAGGAACAAGGCGAACGAATTTTGTTATAGAAGAGGAAAAGGGGGGGACTGTCCCCCTCTTCTCGATTCAGCTCAACTCTCATCCCATCCAGGTCATATCTCCCCCCCCCCTCCCCGAAATTCGTTGTTTAAGTAAACAAGAAGCAGCACGAGTGGGCACTTGTCGCCATCACCCCACACAAATACTGCGCACCAATATCGGCAGCTTTTCGTTATGAATCCTCTGTACTGCTGTGGCCTGTCTTGGTTATTATTACGTTCCCTTTTTGGGTCGGTTTCGATTGCGGGTGCTTGTTATAAGTTGACCGTTGACCTGGCTTCTTCTTTCTTCTGATTGCCGGGTACTTGTCAGTCACTTGGGAGGAACCAACCATCCAATTGAAAGTTGTCAGAGAGCCTTCCATGAGAGATATGAAACAAAGAGTCTTTTGTCTATTCCATTGGTTCCCAAGACCAGATTTTCTTTCTTCTTTATTATTTCCCCTTTGTTTTTGTGGCTGATGTTGTTGTTGAACAGTTTGAATGGCCAACAGCCCAGCGGGGACGTTTCGTGCAGCGCTCAGGAGTTCAACATAATCTCTCCTGCATCTATCATAAAAATGAGACGGGGGAAGAAAATCCAAAAGAAAAACCACAACCGTCGAGCGCCACGATTCGTTGAGAGAAGAGACGAGACGAGAAAAGCAGCATGAGCCGAGAGAGAATGATGACGAAAAATTTCCTTTTTTCTATGTGTTCGTTTTCTTATTTGGTTGTGGTTTGACTGGAGACACGCAAGAAAAGTGAAGTAGCATCTTGGCCATCATTTATATGATGCATGTTGATGAATTTACCCTCAACAAGAGAAGCTAGAATAAAAGCATTATGAATGCGATGGCCGGATTTTATTATACGTGAAGGGCTGGGTGTGTATATAGGCCTATATAGTTACTCTGATGACTGTTGTATGATAAATAAGGAGAGACTCATCCAGCGTTATACACGAAAACATGAGAATATTATCATGTACTTGATACCTTTTTTTCTAAAAGAAGAGATAAGATTCTTCTCGATTGCTTCGCCTCGTTCATTCATATGCTCCTCCGCTTTCTGACACGTTCGGCCAGGTATATATAGTTCCCCCCCCCCCCCAATAGAGTCGTAACACAGTAGACGATTTTGTATTACATTAGACATATCCACACAAAAAAAGAAACAGTTTCTCGAGTTCTGGAAAAAGATTTAGAATCTATCCTATTCCTGCGCTCATTTGGCCTCTGGGCCGCCGAAGCCAAAGGGCCATCACAACCATCTGGTACTGCGCTGCCGTTACCATCTTTGGCGTGATGAATATGGTAGGTAGTTCTTGTGTAATATACGTCGAGTGCTGCTGCTGCTGCTGTAACGGCGGCAACCGCGACTCCTGGAAATGACTAACAACAACACAATCACGAAATGCGCTTCCCCCCTTTATGGGATCATGTCCGAAAAAGAGAAAAGAAAAGAAGATAAAATTCTTATTTTCAATTTCATGTAAGAGATGAGCTAGGGATTGAATAAAATAAGATGATGCGGGACATAAAACGTTGTTGCTCATCGAGTCATAAATGAATTTCATCTCCAATTAGTCGGCGCCCCGTGTGTAACACTACTATTTAATAAATACCTGGTCCCCTGTTCGAAAAAGTTCTCATTGAACAACCTCATCCTTACATGAGGTGTAGGTCAAAAGCGGCCTATCGTTGCTGCTGCTGCTGCTGTGTCCTATTATATGGATGGCGGGGGCTTATATAAAAGCCCCTTCCAGAAAAATGAGGGGGACACCTGCTATGGTCATCTCATTAATCAGATGATATCCATTAAAACGGAAGAGTATTTCTTTACGGCATTCTATTCTAGGTACTCGTCCAGCGTCTATATAGCCCCAACGTACTATAGTACAGCGTACATGTTTTATAGTAGTAAAGTATGTGTAGGACTCTCTCAGGAGCGATGATGGAGAGTTGGAAAAGACCCCGCGCTTATTTTCTATACAATTATCCAGAGCATTCATTCCTTGTGTTCTTTTAATAATTTTCTCCCTCTTTTCTCCTTTGGCTGCTCCTTTGGCTGCTCCTTACTAATAAACACCGTCAAAAGAGCGTCATCACTTTTGTCAGAGTTGAATCTCGGTGCGGAGAAATAAAGAGTTGAAAAGGAATGAAAGAAGGGAAGAAATCTATTGCGCATTGGTGCTGCTGCTGCTGTGCGGTGGCCTCTTTACTCTCGTTAAATTAATGTTACTCCATGCCCAGTGGTGAGAAGTGTCGAGAATAAGACCAGCAGACCTGGCAGACCATTAGACATCAACAATTCAACATGGGCCGACGATTGCACTTGACTTGGCTGTGATTGCTCAAGTTTAATGGGAGCGAGACGGAGGGAAAAGCTCGGCCCATTAGGGATCAACATTTTTCATTCGCCACGCTCCATTCAACATTTACCGGCTAAATCATTATCACTTTGAAAAATGTTGCGATTGTTAAAGTGAAAAGGAATTAAGAAAAGGGGTAGGTGTAGCCCCCAACGTTTAAATTCAAATTGCAGGCCTATAACATTATTAAATCATTAACTGCATTGCGCTCCGGTGGCGCTGGATGGATTTCTTATATATTAGGCGATGCTTACAGAAAGCGGAGCATCTCTGATTTTCTGAAGCCAAAGTTTACAGACGGGAGGCCACACAGTGCGATTGCGGTTTTCAAGACGAGAGGGAACAGCTGCGTTTGTTTGCAAGTGCCAATTATGGGCGTCGGATCGACACGCGCTCATCGGCTCCTTTCAGGCCAATTGCCATTGGTGTACCAGCGCTGAGAGGGTCTGTATAATAACAGTTGGATTCCAAGAGGAGGAATAAATATGTTGGCGGTAGGAGGGCGAAAGAGGAGCACAACAGACAATATGCAAATATTTTCAGTTTGCTGATCCTATGGTGCCGTACTCTTTCAATACACTCGCAGCTATTTCCTATTGTGGCCTGGCGCTACTGTTTCTCCCTTCAGTTTCCGTCTTCTTCCATCGGATGAAAACGTTAAGTTAATCACAGGTTCAATTATGGCGGCGATCGGCAAATGAAGGCCACACAAATATTATTCATCCGTCGAATGGAACCGTGAAAAAGGGAAAATTCAATGGCTAAAATTAAAGAAATCGACTGCTGGACCGTCTGCTGTTGCCGATGAGAACGACGGCGCCAGTGCCGATGAGAAATCGCCGTAATTCAACACGTAATTGAAGCTATTACTTGCCTCTTTCGAATAATAAATAAGTAAGTAGACTGGAAAAGAACATTGAACACGAGAACTACAGATGTTAATCAAAGAGTTCAATTTACCCGCGAGCTGTTTTTTGTTTACGTTCCATGTGTGTTGCTGGTAACGGGTCTGTACTTCTCCAGTATATTTGAATTTGATTCGTTTGTTGACCAGAATAGAATCGACTTGAAAATACAAAACAACAAAAACAACAACGGCTGTGCGCATATTTAATTTCTGTCTAAAACGCAGTCGTGATGATCCTGGCGAAGAAAATGTTTATTCATTGTAATGGCAGGAACAGGCGCTGGATGCATTTCTCTTTATTTACCAGCAGCAGCACTCCCCGCTGCTCCGATGAACGAACCGTCCGTCCGCAACTGGTCATCTCATTTTCGTGGGGGTTTCTTTTCAATTAAGTCGCAATCCTTCATGTTTCACCGTTTCCTCATCCAGGTCATGTCGGACAACACGTGTATGTTCCAGTTATTTTCCTTGTCGACCCCCGATGTAGTACAAAACCATCGGCACGTAAAGCACCGACAGAAAAAAACCCTTTAAAAAAAACCTTCACGTGTGCCATAAACACTTAAACGGCTAATGAGCCCCACACTGTCGTTACCTTTTCTCCCTAATTTTTTTTTCTTTTTTAATTCAATTTCAAATTTTCACTTTTACTGGGATAATGAGGCAAGAAAGAAGGTCCAGGAATATAAAACCCGCGGTGCACCAACTCCACCGGATACGATTCCCATCCCAAGTGTTTTGAAGCTTTTATCTTCTAAAACAAAATCTTATTGAGGTGCTGTGGTGGCTGATGTAAACCGCAATTGGATTTCATGAAGGTCTTCCACTTAACCCGGTCACGAAACCGAACGCCATGCACCCCGATTATGTGGCGGCTGCAGCTTCCCGGCGGCAAGTTGGGCGACGATACTCAACACGAGTCCTCTCAACAATTTTGTGAATATGATAACACAATTACATCGTCTTATTCAAATGACCCGAGAGCCCGTGTTGTTTTCCCTTTTTTCTCTCGCCGTTGGCGTGAACAACATCCGGCTGTTTGAAATTGCCATCGCGTGTCCCGAACGATAAACGGGCGACTATTAAAACCAGCACACCGACGATGGTAATCGTGACGATAACATTACCAACTTTATTCCGGGCTACTTATTTTGATAAAAGGGAACCAAACAAATAAAAAAAGCCGGCACTCTTTTATTTTCACCATTTGATGATTCCTTTTCAAATAAAGAGAAATTAATTTGGCTGATTCGAAATTCAATTGCCAATTTCTCATTGGGCTCAAATTTTACTGAAAAATTTGTTGAAACAATTTTGCGAAAGTCAACAGTGAAAATTAGAAAGGCAAACACAGACCACACAAAAAGTGGCAATAAGATAAGCGGGAAATTCAAATCAATTGAAAAACCAACGAACCGCAAGCCACACTTTAGTATTTTGGATCTCTGTCATTATTTTGTCCAGCCGCTTATAATAATCCACGAAATCCCCAAATCAAATAAACCGTGTCAAAAATTGTGGAGGTCCAACTCGGAGCACCGACTGATGAAATAGAAAAAGACTGGAACAATTCGACCCGGCCACATAATGAAAGGGCCCGTGTGCGAAATCTCTCACTCCTTTTCTTCTTGTGTAAATGCAAAAGAGGATCATAGTGCTCCACATTTGGTTGATCCTTCCATCCACACCTTGACAATGGAACCCACAGACAGTGTCCGTTATCCAAACAGACCAAGAGACTCGACCCTTTTGCTCCTCATTGTGATTTCACTTGAAAAGTCTATATTTGGACAGGCGGGGAAAGGTCCTCGATGGATGATGAGGATGTGGAACGTGTGGGTGGGTGGCTAACTTCCCCCTTTTGCATGGATCCCATCGATCTTTTTCTCTTTGCCAATCGTCAATCTTCTCTTGCAGATCGTCTCGACGGGCCTGTGGCACAGCGGTCGACCTTTGAACAGAATGGGGTTGGTCGAATTTATTCCTTTCCAAGTCAAGTGATGGCCAGAATGGGTTGTGCTGGGTAGACAACTGCACCACATACCACCCACAATGATATTTGTTTTCTGTTTTCCTTTGATTCAACATCTTTACACTTTGGGGCAATTCTTTTATTTTCTTTCCACTTCATTTCCGGAGCCAATTTTGAAAGCGATACTCTTCCAGCAAAGAAAAAATGAAAGAAGAATACTCAAAACGAAATACCTTTTTTTTTCATTCATTCGTTGGGTTTTATTTACGACGAGGTGCTATTATGTAGGCAACATTTTATCTTTCAAACGCTGGAACGCAGGTTCATTTATTTTCCATCCGAATCCACCGTCCATTGAAAGAAAGAGAATCACAGTCCTCCTATCCTCCATCCTATTGAAAGAAATCCGAAGATGGGAGGCCCATTCAAAGGAGTGAGGAACGAAGAGGAGCCAAGGGGCTCCGGTTAAACGGAATCGAACCAATAAATCCGTCCGACTTGTTGAGAAGTTGCTCTGCGCGCTTATAAGAAATAGAAAAGGTTCAATATAAAACATCTTTTGTTTTTCGTTGTTACCAGTGAAGTAAACCCTTTGCGATTTGTAATATAATTGTAAGCGCGGTTCATCCACTTCCTGGATCAAAAGCAATACGAGGAGATGAGTTTAACATCGGCGTCGATTGATGCACTTCATTTCAACGTCAACATTTGGAAAGAGTTGAATGAGGGGGAAATAATATGAACAGCAGAAAAATGAGATCGAAGAGTTATCACCAGTCGATCCGAATTTGAACCGTAACCGACCACCTGGAATTCTCAGGTCAACAAAAGATTAATCGATCCCCGTGTGATGTTCGCCACCACTAAACCAATTTCACTATATGCACAGGATAGTGTTGCATTTAATATTGCCACAGCTTAGCCCGGTATATAAACTATTCAGTTGGAAACCTTCAAAGCATATGGATTTCATTTAATCCTTTATTTGAGCAACAACATATGCGCATAAATATCGGGCCCTCATCTCCGGCACATTCAAATTTTCTTCTTCGATCCGTGGCTATACATAGAACCTGTAACACAATCCTGTTCAAAAACCCATTAAAAAAATTCTAAACGGTGGTCAATCAGTTGGTGGCCACGGTGTTGATGAGGCGACGTTAATTGGTGCGACAGCCAGCAGCCAGCTTCACCTTGAAAGAAGCAGCTCACATTGGGTAGTGTTCCTCTCCATCACCTTTTCTTCGAAGGGGACATTAGGTTATTAAAGGTGATCAAGCGAGAAATCGTGAGAAGAAGCCCTCCGAGCATTTAGAGAATAATCTAATCCCGTAATTAGACCTACCATCGGATAACCAAAGTAAACGAACCTATATACTATACATGTTGTTTGCGCTATTGAAATTCGACCCGCACTACGCGACTGTAGTCTCATTTATCCCTATATCCAAGCCTATATCCCACATAGAACCTATCCCACTTATTTACTTTGCGAGTTGCGACCCAGAATTAGTTTATTTTTTAGCACTGGTGCGAGTATAAAATGACGGCAGGATTATTTTCGAAACACAAAAAACCTTAAGGTTTTTTCATCAAGTTGACTGAATTTCCAGAAGATGGAAGCATGTGAAAGGAGCGGCGGCAAACATGAAATTTAGAAATCTCAACATCTCACATATTTTTGAATAAGGAATGAGAAGCGCTCTACAATCAATCACCTGACAGTACGAATAAATATTTACATTGCGCGCCTTTATCGTGTTTCGACAAGCCATAACCAAATGTCGATCCGAGTAAACAGAGTTCTGTATGCTAATTCATCTTAATAAAGAAAGAATAAACTACTAGAAACCGTGTTCTTATTTCCATTAATACGCCGCATGCCGCTGATCTAAAAAATTACATCTCATTACATCTCTCAAATCACATGTTTCACAATACCGTGAAAGACGTTATCTACCGGCTGTCCCCCCCCCCCCCATTTAATTTAAACGTCACATAACATATGGAAAGCTGCGAAAAGAACTCCATCAATAAAAATGCGTCTGTCGACAGAGTTACGATATCCACGATTATTCTGTATACATTTAAATTTCCATGTAATTATTCTAATTCGTGTTGAGCAGTCGCGTTGCCGGCAAACTTATTGTCCCGTTTGCATTTTCCAAATTTTCCAAATTGCGGAAAGGTTATTGACACCAAATCAAAAAAAGCCTTGCGGCAATCCAAGTGTTTTCATGACGTAATTGTGGATCGATCAGGATTCCCCAGTGAATAATAAGGAGGTAGGGTTCAGACACACAAAAAAAAAGAATCTCGGCTTCATTGGGCGCCATTTGCTTTTGTTGTCAACCTGTCACTCTCCCATTCATTGTCTCATCGTCGTCGCTCACAGAGAGGCAAGTGTCGCTGTCTCACCTGTTGGATTGCGTTCACTTTCAGCCCACGTATTTGTTAAGTAACGTGACTTTTTTTTTCAGCGAATCATTTTGGGCTTCAGTAGTTCCGAGTACTAACTGCAAACTTTAGTACAATTAATTACCCTCTGAAACAGACAGCTGATTATTACACATCAAGGCCCAGGTATTTGATTAGATCAATGTTTAACTGAGACCCCAAATCAGCCCCTGCTGCCATTTCTGTGTCAAATTGTCGTCTGCTGGCAGATTATTGAGCGATGTCTATCATGTCGGAAGAAGCTGTCATTCGATGCGAGTGGACGATCAACGAGCGGCCGGAGAGAGGCGCCATCTGGATGTCCAACTTGGTGCCGTTTCACGGCGAGAATTGCTTCCGCTTCGGCCTGAAGCAGTCGTCGATGACTCTATACTTCATCAACGTCTACCCGTGCAAGTCCGGCTTCAAAATCTCGCACGTTTACCTGATCGCGCCCGGCATTAACGGCGAGGAGATGACGCTGAGGACCGAGCCCAACGAGCCGGCCATTCAAATGTTCACCTTCGTCCTCGACGGCTACTCGCACACCGACGTCCTGACGTCCTACAATTTCTACATCCACGTCGTCAAGACGGTGGATGACTACAGCTACCAGCCCGTCGACACTCTGATGGGCGGCCAGCTCTGGTCGGCGGCCAAAGAGGCGCTCTTCACCGATTTCGAGTTCCACCTCGGAGACCGGGTCTTTCCGGCCCACAAGGGCATCGTCGCCGCCCGCAGTTCCGTCTTCGCCGCCATGTTCAAAGCCGACATGGTCGAATCACGGACGCAGAAGGTCGTCATCGAAGATATCGAGCCGTCCGTCTTTGAGGAATTTCTCTACTTTCTCTACACTGGCCAATTGAAGCGATCAGCCGCTGATGTAACGCACCCTATACAATTAGACTTTTTTTTTTAAATTAAATTAAATTTTCGAATTGAATGGAAAGATAAAGTTGCTGATGGCGGCGGACAAGTACAACGTGGAAACTTTGAAGAGCCTTTGCTTGACGGCCACAGCTAAGGATATGGATGCTGAACATTTATCTTCATTGGTGATGAAAATCGAATGAGGAGAAATGTTGCGTCATGCGTTCATCGATCCCCATCCAAACCTAACAGCTTTTCCACATAGATATCTATTATTATATGCATTCATTTTGATTGTTTGTCATTTTGGTTTTTGTTGGAGTTTATACTTTGCCAATTCTTTTGTTGTTGGTTATTTCTTGTTGCATCATTCATTGAATAACATGTATGGCTGGAATTTTGTTTTGGAAAGATTATGTATTTGAAGTACTGCACCATAAAAGATCACCGAATACCTAAAAATGTCTCCAAAATAAAACAAACAAAATCAAATCGTTGAAATTGGGTGTGAAAAATGTTTGACCTGTTTCCTAATATAGACCATCATTATTAAGGGAGAAAAATTTCAAAAAAGATTTGTTTATGGGGAGGGTTGGGGGGTAAATGTAAAAGGGGCACCAGCACGTCAAATCAAACTATATAATAGTATTTCATCGATATCGTTTCCACTAAACTATTAGATTTGTAACTCTCAAGCATACGATTTCGTTTGACTGAATTCTCTCCCCCCCCCCCCCCAAATAATTCCAGTTATATAAAAACTGATATTTTACTGTATACTACCATTATTAACTCCCCTCCCCCCCTCTCCCAGCATTCGTCCAGGGGATCACGCGACCCGAAAAAAAAATCACGCGTTCCTTCTTCTCCAGCCCTCACATGTGTGTGAGCATTCCAAGGGGGTTTCAGTTTCGTTTCCAACCGGTTATTTCCCGATTGCGTTTTCGTTTGTGTCGTATTTCGTATACGATAGAAGTCGGATATCAGAATTTCGGAAAAAATCAAAATGTTGTGTATAGTGGGTGTGACTGTCAAATGAAGAAACTGTTGGTTATAGAGAGATTTTTAGCCAGATGTGATCAACATACTACCGTGCACATATGTTCCGTGACATATATACTGAGCCACCAATTCAGCTCGGGATAGTCGAGCCAGTTGGGTAATGTGAGAGTGTACAGCCAGACAATATGGAAGACGCGATGATTTCTTTTCTTTTTTTTTAGCATTGTAATCCAGTTTTCTATCGGCTCCCACAAAAGTTATAAATTTTTTAAAGATTTCTTAGATTAAAATTTTGTTTTGTTTTACCCCGATGTGATTTTTCATTAAGGCGTCGATTCCGACCCGGACTACATTTCAAAAGAAAATTATTCCTGATAAAAATAAAATTTATGAAAAACCACTTTAGTGACATTTGATAGACCGAAGATTTAGTTTTTAAGAAAATTTTTCAAATATTAGTTAAAATCAAAGTTTGTCGTGGCGCTACATTAATTATGGATTAGTAAATGACGATAGAAGTTACATAGACTGGCATACACTTGGTTCAATCACAATCGTGTCAAGGTTTTCATCGAGCTAACAGGCTCTTCCATTTCTCACACTTAGTTCATGGGAGGAGTTGTGTTTCACAAAAGGGATTTTATTTTCGCTGTTAATTTTTGACGGGTTCGGTCATCGGTGCGGGTTTCTCCTCTGCTGCCTTGTTAGCGGTCACGGCCGGCACCGCTACTTCCGCAGCCACTTTGATCGTTGACTCTTGAATGTTGGTTTCCTTTTTCGTCTCAACTGGCTTCTCTTCTTCTTCTTCTTCTTCTTCGTATTCCTCGTATTCCTCTTCTTCTTCTTCTTCCGCCTTGGTTTCAGGTTTCTTGGTGATGATCGGAGCTTCCACGACTGCCGCCACTACGGGCGTTTTGATGATAACTTCTTCTTCTTCCTCCTCATCTTCGTATTCTTCTTCTTCTTCCTCTACTTGTTTAGTTTCAGGTTCCTTTGCGGGAGTGACGACAGGAGCGGCTGCGCTCACCGTCACTTCGACTTTCTTCTCAGGCTCTTGTGTTTTAGCCACTTCGATTGCGGATGGGAGAATAACCATCTCTTCTTCTTCCTCTTCTTCCTCTTCTTCTTCTTCTACCTCGACACTTTTTGGCTGCTCTGTCGGGCTAGATGCTTCAGTAATAGCAGCTGTGATGGCTGCGCTGGTGGCAACTTCTTTGATTTCTTCCGGAACAGCTGAGCTTTGGATGACCACGTCTTCCTTGACTAAGACGGGCATCTCTTCTTTCTTAACAGGAGCAGCAACTTCTACGCTGGCTTCCACAACAGGTGAAGGGCTGACGATAGTTTCTACCTTGGCCACTGGAACGGGAGTCTCTTCTTCTTTAACTGGAGCGGCAATTTCCGCGCTAACAGCAGTCGAACTCTTGACGACATCTTCCTTGACGGGAATCTCTTCCGTCTTAACTGGAGCGGCAGCTTCTGTGGATGAAACAGCTTTCACGACAACCATTTCATCTTCTTCCTCTTCTTCCTCTTCCTCTTCTTCTTCTTTCACCAATTCTCTTTCAGGTGTCTGTTCCGGTTGGACTGGCGACGCCACCGGCGATGCATCGATTATTTCTCTAGCAGCCAAGACTTGTTCACTGAAAGTCGCCGGTTTGACTGGATAGCACAGTTCTTCGACTTCTTCTTCTTCTTCCTCTTCTTCTTCTTCTTCAACTTGCACCGACTTTTCTAATTCTTTGACAGCTTCGACGATTTGATTTTCAATCTGATCTTCAATGGCCGTCACAGCTTCGAAATGGACTTCCGGCTGGATGGGGACCACCGCCTCATCATGCGGGATTTTCGATTCAGCAATGCTCATGATCTCAGCTTCGGCAATGGCTTCACTGTGCTGGACGAGATTGCTGGCCACTTTGGCGACGGAAACCGTTTCGTCGCCGATCGGTTTTTTGTCTTCCTTCTTCACCTGGCCGACAGGTTGATCGGATTTGACGCTGGCAGACGGGGTCGGGCAGTGGCCAATCGACTGGGCCCGACTGGCGGCCACCACGGGTTTCTCTTCGACCTGTCCAGCTGCCTTTTTGTTGAGTTCCGGTTTCCTTTGAGCGAAGAAAGTTGTCAGTACGGCGGCGGCCGTGCCGAACACGGCCCCAAGGCCGGCCGCCATGGCTCCGCTGATGCCCGAGACGCCAACAGAATGGAGAGCAGAAAAAAGACTCCCGCCGGAAACCTCCCACGAAGCAGCCAGCGATCCGGATGCGATCCCTGAATGTTGAAATAACGATCGTCAAGACTCTTTTTTTTTTTCGCGTCTGTAAAATTTGGTTGCCAAGCTCAAAGGGAAGGTTACGTCATTCCAAGGCCAGGCGAAAAAAATAAAACAAAATAAGCAAACAATTTGGCGTGACCTTCAATTTCTCACGCGCCCGTGAAAATGTTGGCGAAGCAAAAAAATAAAATAAATAAAATAAAAAGGATTTGCGATTATTTGTCTTCCTTTAGCGGAGTTGTAATTCGAGATCTAGTACAAGTGGATACAGGGCAAAGAGCCAGTTTCCGTTCGTGACTCACTGACCGTATTTTATTATTGATTAACAATCAAGTGCTATTGCTGCTCACCGGTTCGTGTGTACTATATATATAACGTCAGATTCGTAAGAATTATTTTGGGCGATCAATAAAAGTCGCAAAAGGGAAACAAACAATTTAGCTGCGAAAGAATTTCCCGACTTTCTATTACGTGGGCTGGCAGCAAACGAAAAAACAGTACGGTCACACCAGATATTCTTTTCACACACATCCCTGCATTTTAACCGGTTAACTTTTCGGCTGTCATGCCCATGTATGGATGCCATGGCAACCGATTGACATCAGTTAACTCAACGTGAGAGTCGACGCGTGTGCGTGTACAACGCAATTCGGCTTTTATTCTACATCTCTGTTGCCAAGTTATGATATGTGGTATGTAGTCAAGAAAAGGTGGTACCTGTGCTGGTGAATCCCATGGCCGACAAGGCCACACCGGCCATCAACGGGGCAGCGAAACCGGCAGCCAATCCTACACCAACACCGATTACGGCACCATGTATTTTTGTGTCCGCATCGGCGCCATCGCCTCCGGCACTCGACTTCGTGCTATTTCCCATATTGATTTGCGAATAAGTTTTTTTGTTTTGTTTTTTAAAATGAGAAATTCACGATTCGTTTCGGTTTCTCTTGTGGTGAAAATATCGTGAAGAGTGAGACTCGGATCGGCGCTGAGGTCTGCTCGATAAATTTAGAAGCGATAGGAATGGTGGATGGTGCGGAAGTTCCCCTCCAGCTGAGCAGCAACGACGGGGGTGAAAAAGAAAAGAAATTTTTGTTTTTTTTTAGGTTCTGTTCAAGCCAAAAGTCTAGACGGCGTGAAAGTCTATAACGAATACCTAAAAATAGAAAATTCTCGAACGTCAGGCGCACCGGTTCATATAGATGTTACTGGCTAACTGGTGAAATTTTGACGATATTAAGTCGCTTTTATTTCGCTAGTGACACGATCGACGAAATGTGGCTGCTCCCCGTGTGGCGACTCAGCGATTGATCCAAGCCGTTGGTGAACTAGAACTCTAAAAGTGATGGAAACCGAATGTACAGGACCGCCACTCGCTAAGACTTTTGCACGATGACAAGGCTACGGGACAACTGCACCGACAAAAGGGAAGAGAGATGACTCGGAAACTCCCAAAAGGCGGAGAGAAGTCGCCCGTTCCGATCCACGTTCACAGATGTCTCCACCTTCCGGATTCGCATTTTTTTCTTATTTCTTTTTTAATGATTTTATTTTTTTAAATAATAAGATATTTCTGGATGTTGAAAGAATTTTTATGGCGATCTGATGGGGCTGTGGCTAGCGTTGCGAGGAGCTACGGGGTCGACCCGTGTTCAAGCCGTCAGATAAGGATGGAATTTATGCGCGTTAAACGTCATGACATAATGTTACAGTGTGTTGTGATTTATACAACGTGCCAAATGAAATTTGCAAGTATAACTCTCGCACCGATCATCAATATCGATCCGAGTTTAAGCTGAGCAGACAAATTATTATTTTAAAAATTTCCTTATCGTTCACAAATAGTGAAAATTAATTTAATTGCAATTTCCGCAAAATCATTTGTTTTAATTGTGCGAAAAGTTCGAAAGAAGAGTCAGACTTGAGTCAAAGCACATACGAATCATTGCGGCGGACCGCTCTGACGTGAACCGCGAATGGTTTGACTCAAATTTCATCATTCGTCTTGGATTCGAACCTTCATCAACCCGTGTCGTAGTCAGCAACGCTAACCATTCGACCAGAAGGACTAAAAATTAAGATTTGCTTGACATATTATATTTATATGGGGCAAATCTTTTTAACTTCCTCATAGTTAAAAAGATAACTGTAATTTCTAGAATCAGACTTGAGTCAAAGCACATGCGAATCATTGCGAGGAACCCGCTCTGACGTGAACCGCGAATGGTTTGACCCAAATTTCATCATTCTTCTAGGAATCGAACCTTGATTACGTCACTTGACAGATTGTCACTGTTTCCAACCGGCTACTTGCGACTTATCAAAACTGATGAAATAGGTTATGTCACTCGAAATTTACGTTAAAAGGCAAATAAAAAGAGTAACATGAAAATATGCTCATAGTACCAAACAACAAGATAATTTCTTATCACGACCTTCGCACTTGACTTAAATAGATTTTAAGATTTACCTTGAGCTGAATATTATCACACTTGGTGTAGTAATAAAAAAAATGTCCGCCAGTCAACAATAAATCAAATGCACTCTTACCACATTCCAAATTCCTGCGCGGGAATAAATAATTGTTTAAATCAGGCATGCGTAAAATACAGCGATTTGGATTTATTGTTTTGTTTTTATGGAAATGTTGTAATGTTTAGGGGTTTGGTAACTATGCCATAATACACCTATAAACAGTAGCTCAGGAAAGAAATGGAAAAAGTTTTTGCTGAACCCTACACTACAGGAATATTAGTAGTAAATAATTCCCCTTTAGATTGGATTATTGAGACGAACAACTTAATCAAAATTCTGAGCGGTTTGGATTTAAGGGGGGGGGGGGGGTCGATTTTTATTTCTATCGATATCTTAACTCAAGCATCGACATGTCGTCTGCTTTTTCTTTTGATTACAAGTTTTCGAAAAGAGACGAAGTTTCAGATTATCATGCAGATTATAAAGAAAACGGGACGATCGCCATTGCTGGCAAGAAATAAAATTTCAAAAATGTGATAGTCGTGTGAACTCGTCTGATGTCGCGGCTCTCCATCCATCCATGTCACTCTCAATGCTTTTGGTAGGTACATAAAACCAAGATCCCTAACGGAATTACTATAGGAACTTAATAAAACTAGAAGAGTTGAAACTGTTCAAAATTTGTGAAATGCTAGTTCCTGTCTAGCATTTGTCATGTAATCCCCCTGTTGGTGCAGTTTGTTTGCAACGGTTTGCACTGTGAAATCTTTTCTTTTGGACAGATTTTAGGCCTGAGCCAGCCATCATAACAACACAACACACAAGTTGTTCTTGTGCTGGTATTGACCTGCCACCAGAAACAATCTCATTATGATCGATGGGTAATTATTTGTGTAACTTTTATTCTTGCAACCTGCTAGGTAATTGAATAATGCATGACTTGTTTCATCCTTCATTTGTATTCAGTGTTTTTACATGGAAACTGTGTTTTTAGCCGGAAACCTTTAATTCTCATGTTTATTAACAATTAAGGTTTACCCACTGTCCCACTGATTCATTAAAAATTTTTCCTTAGTTGTTATTGTTAACTGTCAAAATTTTTCATAACTAATTTTTATTTTTTATTTAGATAAACAGCATCCCTCTTGATTGGAGAAACTACCAAGTGCTGATCTCTTCTTCTCCTTTCTTTAAATAACCTCTGCCCACCCTTGTGAGCGTGGGTGTATTCACGAGGAGTGATGGATTCAACTATATTCTTCCGGATATGGAGCACTTACGGATGTCCGGCCATGTTTCCCAAGATTAAAGGTAGGCCGAATGTATAGTCTATATTTTTTAGGGGTTCATTAACTAGCTCATTTGTAGAACGACTGCAGACCAGGCCGGTTAACAATCGAATTCAAAAATATTTTAACTTTAAGCACTTCAAGCAAAGTGCAACCATAAATTTTTATGCCGCCACACCGGCACCTCCGCTTTTTGCTACATTTCAATAGCTAAAGTGTTCCATACACGGCTTCATTGGCTCATTGCCAATTTTGATTACATAACATAGTTGGCACTGCCTGAGCTGCGAGTTTGGCACTTTGGACTGTCCTTGAAGTTTGCTCGTTATGGCTGCAGCAGTTGCTACTCGTGTTCGGGCAGTTATGAAGATAAAGACAAACAAAAAAAGAAGAAAAAAAAGTCGGTTTTCAACAATATAGCAGAAAACTTCCCTGTAAACATAAAATTGCGCATTTCTGAACGGAAGTCTAAACTTCCTTATCGTCGTCCCAAAGTTTCGTGATTCTAGAATTCGAAAGTTTCAATTTCAGTTGACATTGAAGGTGACGGTCTCCGTATTCATTGAACATTTTGAAACGTTCTAATCTTAAGAAGCCTAGTAGCTTCTCTGTCTGGCCGGTTATGTGAAACATTCCACTAGAAGCTTATGCACAAAAATATAAGCCCTGGCTGGAGGGTATGTTCTTGATCGCTCATCTATGTCATGTAGGCAACTAACGATTGTGTTTCTTTGTATCAACATTCCATTACGGAATTCCTGACAGCAGGGCGTACGGCTGAAAACACAAAGAATTATTGGGAAAAATCGGGGGTTGTGACAACCATTGACTGTGTCGCTCTGGGAAGCCAGTTGAAGTTGCTTTCTCGTGAAGCGACTCGGAAGTTGATTCCAGCTAATAAAGATGATCAACCGTATTGCGTCACGATACAGCTGTCAATCAAATTCAGGCTCCCTGACAGCCTAATTACAAAGAGAATGCTGACGTTTTGTCACTAAGTAAGCCAACTTTTCCAGTATGTTCCTCGACACAAATGCATATCTTTTATTCTTATTAAAAAAGTACTATTGTACATCTGAAGGTTATTATTATTATTTTTTTAAATGTTGGAAATCACCACATTCTAATTAAATTAAGGGCAAATTTCATTTCCAAATTGCCCAATCAGGTAAATTAAAAAACCAATCTGTGCGTGCGTTGCGTGACAACTTCTGTTTCGGGATGTTGAACGAAGCGTTACAGAAGACCAGAAGAACAAATGAATGTGGCGCTTGAGAATGTAACGGCGTTATTACGTAAAGTGTTTCTCGTTGATCCTTGCCTTGCGCTTGGCCTTGTAAGGATTCTATAGATTGAATTGAAAAGCAAAAACACAAACACAAACGAATTGGTTTGGTTTGGACTCGTATTGGGTTCAATGCCGTTTCCGCCGTCTCCAAACTGAAAATGAATATGCAGATAAAAATCAAGAGTCAGTTCAAAGTCCATGTCTCTGTAGTGCTTAGTTTTAAGTATCTTCTTTTTTTTTTATTAGTGTTCCACCCCTGTCGAACGTTCTGCTCGGTTTCGACTATTTCTTAAAAGGAAAAATCTTTACTTTTTTCCCGTGTTTAGCATTTGCTCTGCTCAATTTAATTAATAACGTCCTTAACCATGGCAACATTGATTATTATTGGAGCTGGAGCTTCTGGTTTGGCGGCTGCTTCCCGACTTGTTGAGAAAGGATTCGACCCTGCCAAAATTACTATTCTAGAAGCCGAAAACCGTATTGGTGGCCGGATTCTTACTGTTCCTCATGGTAACTTTATTTTTTCAATTACAATCTAAATATTGCATAACGTCGGAAAATTAATTTCTGTGTGAATAATTTTTTAAGGGTCGAGCTTGATTGAATTGGGAGCCCAATGGGTTCACGGACATGAAGGCAATGTCGTTCATCCATTGGCTGCCGCTGCTGGAGAGATACGGACGGACATTCACACTCTCGAATCGACTGGCTATGCAGATGACGTGGAGATGGCCTATAGAGACGGACGAAAAATTACTCCCGTACAATTGAATGAATTCAAAAAGATTTTACAAAGCATTTACGACGACTCCAGGAAAGAGCTAGCCCAGTGGGATAAATCCTTGGGCGAATATTTTGAATTCAAGTAAAGGACTTATTTACTTCACTTATCTCCTAAGTTGAATAATTATCTGGCACACCCCCTGAAAGACAACACAGTAGATAACTGTTGTTAGAGAGATTTCTTGATAAAGATGATGACCTATAGCTACTATGGAATCAAATTATTTTTATTAAAATGTAGTGAATTAATTGTTATTTTCTGTTATTTTAGATATGGTGAGCATCTGAATCGAGGATCTTTTACTACCATGAATCGTTCAACTGCTCTAGATCTTTTGGACTGGGCCCATCGATCGCAGAATATCGAAGACGGCTCTGATAACTGGAATGATACATCCGGAGTGGGTTCTCTAGAGTACCACGAATGCGCAGGAGATTACACCACGGTGTGGAAACGCGGGTACTCTGTTCTATTCGATATTCTAATGGTATTATGATGTTTTTATTTTTCTATTATTTACCTGTTTTTTTTGTTTTTTGTTTTTTTTTACTGATAACATATCGTCTGACTTTCCTTCCAGAAAAATATCCCCAAGTCAAGCAACGGGTTAAAGCTCGCCTTATCGGATCGCATCCAATTAAATTCGCCAGTGCATCTCATTCGTTGGAATTCCGGTCAAGTGCAAGTCGTCTGCAGTGATAACATTTATTATGCTGACATGGTCCTCGTTACTTGTTCGTTGGGAGTGCTGAAATATAGGGCTGACAAGCTGTTCACCCCTTTATTGCCTGAAAAGAAGAGGAGAGCCATTGAAGTGAGCAAAAATTAATTTTAAGAAAGATATTGAAATTGATTTAACTTAAACAAAACACATTTTAGGGCCTAGGCTTTGGAACCGTCGACAAAATTTTTCTCGATTTTCATAAACCTTGGTGGACTTCCGAGTGGGGTGGGGTCAACTTTCTCACCGATCCTTCAAAAGCAACTGGCGATTGGGACGACAAAGTGATGGGATTCTCAACAGTTCGTGGCCAACCCAATTTACTAATTGGTTGGATTAGTGGACCAGCTGCCCGAAAGTGTGAAGCTTGTTCAGAGGATGAGGTACTACGGAAGTGTTCTGCCTTGCTCCGGGATGCGGTCGGTTCGAATTTCGCCTACGAAGAGCCAAAGCGAATCATCCGCACGACGTGGTACAGCAATCCGCATTTCTGCGGATCTTACAGCTACCGATCGAACAAAAGCAGAGACTTGGATGTTTGGGCATCTGATTTGGCCGAACCGGTCGTCGATGCGAATGGTTCCGTTCGATTGCTCTTCTCCGGTGAAGCAACTCACGACCATTGTTACTCAAACGTACACGCAGCGGTTGAAACTGGTTGGCGTGAGGCTGATAGAATCCTAAAACTGATCAAAGATACTCAGTTGACTGCCAAACTATAGTGAGCATTATCTTTCTTAAGCCTTATTAAGTGTCTTAACTGTTAGAACCGACTAAAATATTTGGGGACCATAATATTGTCCAGTAATTGAATTGCTATTAAATAAAACAATATTTCAGGTTGGAATTACAATTTGTGATTCTTTTTCGTGGTTGCTCTTATTAGATCTAATTGTGTTGAAAGACAAACAAACATATCTGCGATCGGGTTATTTACCAAGATTAGAAACGTATTTGGGAACTTTTTGTTTTGTTTACTTGGATAGCACTTTTTTTTAGAGGCCAGATAAAATCAACAACCGTATTTTTTAGGGCGTTTCAGTGAGGCTAGACGGTTTGGAAAAAAACAAAACAATAACAATAAGTTAATCTAACAAATGATAACTGCATGCAAGGATCGCAAAATGATGCGCGTTCTTGCAGGTGAAGAAATCGTTTTTATTTTCGTCGAGCTTTTCACTCTTTAAACTGTAAATAAAAGCTCAGATAAAAGTCTGTCAAAGTCAATCATAAGATTCAGTTGGAATATTAAGCTTCCGTTACGACGTTTCCTTTCTCAGTTCTGAAGCTCGCCCCAACAGCTATCATCATTGGAAGACCCCCGTTTTAGCTAAATATTTCAACAGACGTATTTTCTTCTCGTAAAAACTACTACAATTATGACGACTTTGATTATAATTGGAGCCGGAGCTGCCGGTTTGGCGGCTGCATCGCGACTGATAGAAAAAGGGTTCGATCCTGCTAAAATCACGATCCTAGAAGCTGAAAATCGTATCGGTGGTCGCATTCACACTGTTCCGTTTGGTAATTCTTTTTTCTTCCACACAAAATCCGATTTATTCTACTAGATAGTATAGAATATTCAAACTAATACGATTTTTTTTTTCAAAGGATCGAGTGTAATGGAAATGGGAGCGCAATGGGTTCACGGGAAAGAAGGCAACGTCATTTATCCATTAGCTGCCGCCGCAGGAGAGACATGGAATGATTTATTCACCCTCGAATCGACTGGACATGCAAATGACGTGAATATGGCCTACACAGATGGGCGCAAAATAAGTCCGGTGCAATTGAGAGAGTTCAAACAAATCCTAGAAAGAATTTACGATGACTCAAAGAGAGAACTTCCCATTTGGAAAAAATCTTTGGGCGAATACTATGAAAACAAGTAAGGAAAATGTTTTCTTTGTCTCCTTGAAGTGACTTTCAAATTCTAAGCCTATCGTGCCAGTTGTACCATGGCTATGAGAGAATGAAGGTCACACTAATGATTAAATGTATAGATTAACTATAGTATGTACAGTAATTCGTAATTTAAGTTAATAAACTAGATTTTCTAAAAAGGTATGGACAACTCTTGGATCAAGGGGCCTTAACCACCATGGATCGGAGGACAGCACTGGATCTACTGGATTGGGCTCAGCTTGCGCAAAACATTGAAGACGGTGCTGATGACTGGAAGGAGACATATGGGGTGGAATCTCTACACTACTTCCTTGAGGAAGATTACACCACGGTGTGGAAACGTGGCTACTCTGTTCTATTCGATATCTTGATGGTAAATTTGTTTCTATTTACCTGTACGTATCGATATTAGATAACGTTGTTGCTGTTTTTTCCAGAAAAATGTTCCAAAGACGAGTAACGGATTGAAGCTTTCCTTATCGGATCGAATCCAATTGAATTCTCCAGTTAATCTCATTCGTTGGAATTCCGCTCCAAGTAGTGGAGTGCAAGTGGTTTGCAGTGATAGAACGTATTATGCTGATATGGTCCTCGTTACTTGTTCGTTGGGGGTTTTGAAAGATAGGGCTGACAAATTGTTTACCCCTTTATTGCCTGAAAAGAAGAGGAGAGCCATTGAAGTGAGAAAACAATCAAACACGTTGAAAATCAATTGAGATAACTTTTTTTTTTTTTTTTTTAATTTCAGGCATTAGGTTTTGGGACGGTAAATAAAATTTTCCTCGAATTTCGCAAACCTTGGTGGACTTCGGAGTGGGGTGGAGTCAATTTCATCACCGACCCTTCAAAAGTGACTGGTGAATGGGAAGACAGAGTTCTTGGATTCTCCACAGTTCGTGGCCAGCCCAACTTACTAATTGCTTGGGTAACAGGTTCTGCTGCTCGGCAATTTGAAACTCGTTCAGAGGATGAAGTACTAATGAAATGTTCCACAATGCTGCGGACAGCTGTCGGTACAGATTTCGCCTATGAAGAGCCAACACGAGTTATTCGCTCTCTATGGCAAAGCAATCCTCATTTTTGTGGGTCTTACAGTTTTCGATCCAAAAAAAGTGTAGAACTTGATGTTTGTCCATCGGATCTGGCCGAACCGGTCATCGATTCAAACGGTTCTGTTCGATTGTTCTTTGCCGGTGAGGCAACCCACGACCACCGTTACTCGACCGTACACGCAGCGGTTGAGACTGGTTGGCGTGAGGCTGACAGAATCGTAGAACATGTAAAGGAAACAAACTTTACCGCCAAACTGTAGTGGGTATGGCATTTTCGCATGACTTCGTTGTTAGGTAATGCGAAATAATGAGGTTTCATGCCAGGTATGACAATGAACTTGTTTAATTAACTTCAATACTTAGTGTTGAGTTCCTTAAATAAATCAACCATTCTAAAGGTCAAAATAGAGTTTCTGATTGTAAACTGATTTTCATAGTTTACAGTTTTAAAAAATTTAAGAAATCATTTCTTTCCTTGGAAATATCTAAGTTAAACAGTCAGCATTTATCAGCTTCAAATCTAACGAGGCTGCAACTGTAAAAGAGAACTTGAATTAATTAGAATGAACACATTCAAAATTATTTACATTTATTAGAAACAAACTATATACCATCAATTGAGAGATACACAGACCAGATCAGTTGGCATTCAAAATAAAACCTAAATAACACAGCAACTGTTACAGTGAAGAGTGGAACACAATTGGTTGATTGTTCAATGGAGTTATGGATAATTAGTTGTTAAGATCAGAACGCCTTTCCATATCTTTCATTTCTAAAATGTCTGCTTTCAGTCGAAGTTTTGTAATTTGACGCCAGATTTCTTCTCTGTGATCTGCATTGTGAATGCCAAGCCTCTCGAGGGAAATGTCATTCATTCTTAACAATGCTCTCCCACATATACCGTGCTGCAGGGTATACAGAATTATGTCAAATTCATTTGTCAGCGTAAAAATGGTAATAAAAACAAACTACCTGAATCATCAAGTCACTGTACACTGTGTAAAAATCGCTGCAATGACGTCGAAACCATTTTTGAACATCAGATGTGGTCCATAAGTAAACTGGCTTGGGTCGCGTCGCTTTGGGCTGCATTTAACAAAAAAACTTATGAATATAAAAAAAAATAATAATAATTAATAAAAAGTGAAAGTTAAGTACCTTAGGTTTGTTGGTCGGATTTAGATTATCACCGCTGGTATTCATATCTTTCATTATAGATGGCATCAAAACGTAAACTAAAATGTTGCAGAAAAATTTATGTTTATCTTTTTGTTATTGACATAAAATGCGACGTTGTCGGCTGAGACGATTACCTTGAAAAGAAAACACCGAGTCGACGACCAATTCAAGGTCTTATTTCATTACTTCTTCCCCAAGCCATTTCTTCGTTTCGTCGCTGTTCCTCGTGATAATAACCTGAGGTCTTCTTCTTATAAATTATGCTTGAATAAAAATACTAGTAGATGGCTTTTTCTCTGTGAGAATAAAGTAGATCAATAATCAAATGTGGCCATTGGCTATCATCAAAGTTGAAAAACTTCTTATTCTTTACACAAATACTTTCAAGTTCTGCTGATCTATCTTAACGGCCTCGGGGGGCAAGCGAACGAGGGATGTGTTTAATGTTGTTTTTTTCTTTCCCTTTTCTACTAGTTTTCAGGTAAAGCGCCTCAGGTAAAGTTGCACCAGACGACGAATCATTTCTTAGTCTGGCGTCTTCTGAGCAAGTTGGATACTTTGAGCTGGCAGAAGAATTTCAAAAGATAACGAAAAGATATAGTGATTTCCAAGTGTCACCAAGAAGAGATTCGTTGCCCTTTCAACCCCAATTTACCAGGATTTCTACTCATTCAAACAAAATAGTGATCAAGTTTACTGACTTTTAAAAAAGGAGGAAACAAGGTGGTTTCAAGTGGTCAGCAAGATGACTCGAGGTTCAAGGGCCACAAGAATTGAATGTGGATGCTGCTAAAGTGCCGGTGAGTTTCGTCTAGGTTCATTCTCCCTTTCTTAAAAAAGTTGGCACGTAGAGCGGAAGAGTGTCGAGACGGCAATTGGAAGCATTTGTTGCCTTATATAAGCATGCTTGTGAGAAGTAGGAAATGATGACGTTCTTTAGTCGGTGTTATGTTGGCTGTAATAATAACTTTGTGTGTTGTGCGTCTTCTTTTTACCTCTTCTTTCAAGGTCTCGACAACACAGCTTCCATTTTATTAGCGGCTGGGGGACCTCGTGAGTTCAAGGTCTCAAGGCCATCTTCCAAATAAACAAGCCAAAAAAAAACAAACTGAACACGACGACATCATTCACGCTGACCAAACGGACAAGCAAATCGATTTTTAACCCCGAATGCCGTTCTTCGCCCCATGGCAGCCGAGTCCATTTCGTATAGTCTAATCCAGCAATAGTGGCCCTCTTTCTTCAAGAAAAGAAAAGGATATAAACTCCGCCATGTTCCAGTCATTGGTGTGGATTGTTACCATTTGTTCAGGTAAGAAAAAATAGCCATTTTCTAGATTCCGTTGTGTTTTCTGATGGAACTTAACCTTAAGAAAATGCGTCTTTCCGAGACTTGGGTCGAGATACAACCTGTTTACTTTCGTGAAATGCCAATCACTCTCTGTCCAATCCTACACACAAGTTGTTTGAATCCTCCAAGATTTTCTTTTACATCTCATTAGAAAGCAACCGATTCTTCTTTTTCTTTTTAATGAGAATAAAGAAGAAGCCAGTTTGAACTTTTGAATAATTTTAACTCACGAACGAAAACAAAAACGAAGCGATTTCCATCTAGTTTTCGTTTTATTGTGAATTCTCTCAAAGATTTTGGTGAGAAAGAAATCTAACCATTCTCATTAATTGGTCATCCATATCTGAATTTCCCACGGACAACAAATTTCCCTGTCTGTTTCAGGAGAAAACGATTGTTTCTTTCCGATATCCCACTAAACCTTTTCCACTCTCCCCATGCTTTGTGTTATTAATGCCATAAACAACGTTAACGAAACTATTTATTATGTCGATACATTTTTCCAGTATGTCGGGCTCAAACCGAAAGCAGCCCGTCGGTTCTGGTATTCACGGCCGACATGAATCAACAGGTTGTCTCTGAGACAACGCAGACCGGCACAGTGGTCTACACGTTGCGAGCCTCGCCCTCCGGCGGCGCAACCGAGCCCGTGAAAAGTGACGAAAGCGGCGGCTTGAGCAATAACGTCACCAACAGCAGCAATAGTCTACGGTTCTTTATTCGTGGCACGGAAGCTTTCATAGTCAACGAAGCGACTGGGGATGTGACGCTATCGCAACCTCTGAACCGCGAAGTATGTCAACTAAGCTATGCATTCACAATCAGTGTCAAAAGATCAGTATCGCTAATCACATAAATAACGACTGTTCATTAATATTTTCAGACCACCGATTCTATCAAATTGACGGTTGGCGTCTCCGATGAATCCGGTGCCTCGGTAGAAATTCCTATCACTGTCATTGTTTCGGATGAGAATGATAATCCGCCTACTTTCTCCCAGGTAAATAATTAATACCTTGCATGTCGGTTTTAATAACACGGAATAGAAAGAGACGAAAACAACAAACCACATGTTTTTTTTGCCATCTGTCTTCCGACTCATCAGCTTATTTTTCAAATGGTGGTTTTTTGTTGCGAGTCGATTTCGTTTTCTTTTCGAGCTATCAACACACGCCTTGCTAGACAATATATACCAATGCTTTTTCCCCCGCAGGGAAAAGTTCCTTTCCTTTGAAGTTGTCGTTCCCTGAAAAGGCGTGGCACTAACTTACATAACGGGTTATTAACTCGTCATTCCATAAAAATACGTTAATGCGTTTCCCCATTTTAGGCGTCCTACGACGGAAGTTTGTCGGGAGCAGCGATCCTTGAAGAATTCATAGTCAACGACGCCGATCTTGTGGGCGAGATAATTGAAGTCACCTGCGCTGATGTTAGTATTCAATTCATGCTTGGTGCAATCAATTCAGCTAGCTTAGTTCCTCCTTTGAAAATTGTCTTTAGAACCCTGCCATTTGCGACCACGTTGACATAGTTTCCAAACTGTCGAGCGCGTCGCTATTTCGTGGCAGCGTCGTCGCTCGAAAGCCATTGGATCCTATCGAATTGGGGACCCAGCTCACCTTTACGCTTATTGCCAACGTGAGTAACTCATTTGATATTTCCGTTGATTAAGAAAATCGAAATAATTGGTCGTCATGTGACAGGATGGAGTGCACACATCGCGAGCCGAAGTGAAAATATTGGTTCCTGATGCAAGTCGTGAAGAATCTCGGCCAGTCTATACCGGACCGCTAACGGGAATTGTGTCCGAAGGAGACGACATCGGCACGCTAGTCTTGACGTTGGCGGCCGAAGTTGTGGGTGGCGGAAATGTGACCTACCAATTGGTGGAGAACACGGGGGATCTCTTTGAGCTGGACTCGACCAGCGGCGAACTACGGACAGCTCGAGCTATAGATCGCGAGAGCGTGGCACTCAATGGCTTCCTTCCGGTTACCATTCGGGTCACTGCAAGGGACGGTCAGTCGGTCGAACAGGTTTTGAATGTCATTGTCTTGGACGTCAACGACGAACCGCCACGATTCAATCAGAATGAATACTTTGCTCTGATTCACGAGAACCTTCCCTCGGGCACGCCCCTCAGCGGTCTCAATATTGTGGCAACCGACCGCGACTCGGTAAGTTTTCTTTTTACGATCAATCCCGTTTTTATGACTGCACTTTTCTGTAGCCTTGATCCGTCATAATTACGTATGCTTTTGAACTCAAATAACAGAATCTCAACGCCATGTTCGAGTTGGAGTTGATTGATTCATCTGGTTTGTTCGTAGTCGAACCTACATCCGGTGTGGGTTCAACTAACGTCGGCATTCGACTAGCAAAAGGACCGCTTGACTACGAAAACCCAAACCAACACAAGTTTATTCTTTTGGTAATGTTACGTTGTTAATGACAAGACTGATGGATTGATTTCTCATACTGGGTTATTTTAGATTATGGCCCGTGAATCCCAGTCGAAGGAGCGCCTATCATCAACGTGCACCGTCATTGTTACCGTACAGGATGAGAATGACAACCCTCCTGTGTTTGAACGAGAACTTTACGCTTTGTCGGTTAGTGAGGAAGCGTCCAATGAAACGGAAATTGGAACTGTTGCGGCCACTGACCGCGACTCGGGTCTCTATGGCCAGAAAGGCTTCAAGTACGAACTGTTGTTTGGGGATCAACGCACCAATGAAACCTTGTTCAATGTCGATCCGTCCACGGGTCAAATCCGAGTGTCAGACTGTCCAACTCCCGGCCGAGCACCTTGTTTGGACTACGAGGCTCGTTCAGCTTACTTCCTGATCCTGCGAGTGACTGACGACGAAGGGCGAGGGAATGGCGCTCTAGTGCCATTGCGCATTGATTTGCGAGACGTCAACGACAATCCGCCGCTGTTTGAATTGCTCGTCTTTCACGCATCGATTGACGAAGGTGCTACCAAATTCGATCCGCCTTTCAAGGTGCGCGCTCGAGACGAAGACTCGATATCGGTGCTCACCTACAGCATAATTGACGGTGACCCGACGAAAATGTTTTTCATGGATGCCAAAACGGGTGAAGTCCGAGTCAATAAACCCATAGAAGTGAATTCGAGTCAAGTGACCACCGAAGAATTCAACCTCAATATACTGGCAAGTTTAATAACTGAGCTTGAATTCATTGATTAAAAGGCGTGTTCGTCATGATTTCATTTTTTTAGGTGTCAGATGGAACCAAGACAGATACGGCCACGTTAAAAATATCCATTCGTGATGTCAATAACCACAAACCTACATTTCTGCAGGCAATTTACAACGTATCCATCTCTGAATTACTCATCCCAGGTAAGAAACAAAAGTACCAATTTCCTGTTTATTTTATTTCGTGCTAACGGAAGTGAATTTATTTTTCAAAGGGTCCAACGTGACGCAAGTGTTCGCCAAAGACGCGGATTTCGGAGAAAATGCCCGTCTCAACTATAAAATTGAACGCGCCTCATATAACAAATTCCAGATTGATCCCGAAACGGGCGTGATAAAAGTAACACAGCCGCTGAATTTCGACAGGCAAAGCACTTACAGTCTCCAAGTGGTGGCTGTCGACAACGGATGGCCAGCACTGACGGGTTCGGCCGCTGTCTTAGTCAACGTTGAAGATAAAAACAATCATCCCCCGAAATTTGTGCCGATTTCACAACACGCTCAAGCCACAGAAACGGCCAAACTGAATACGATCATTCACACCCTTTCGGCCGTCGACCGAGATGCCCTGCCGGGTTCTCTCCGTTATTCCCTTGTCGAGCCCATCACTGCAGTTGACAGAGATGGAAGAGATGTTAAAACGAATTCCATGTTCAAGGTATTTTCCACTTGTACGGGTATTGTGCTTTTAAATTTTTTAAACAAACCTTTTTGGCAGAGTTTCTTTGGGGTCAATGATCTTTCTGGCGACATTTTCGTCAAGGATAACTTGGACCGTGGAGTGGCAGCTGTTGTTACGATGACTACGTTGGTAACGGACACTTCGGCTGACCCTCCTGTCCAACAGCAAAGCAAAGGACTGATTACCATCACGATCCTTGACGTCAATGAACATCCGCCAACTTTTAGCAAGCCCCGGAATTCTGAAGAACCTTTTATCAATCTGGTAAGTTACAAGGAAAATATTCAGCTTACGTGACACAATTTTTACATTGTTGTTTTTGTATGTTTAGCTTGTGGCCGAAGAACAACCAATTGGCAGCATTGTTGGTAAAATTTCGGCAACAGATCCCGATTCGCCTATCGACCGATACGAATTTCTGCCGCCTCATCCATTTTTTTCCATCGATGGCCGATCAGGTTTGATGTTATTTAGTTTTATTTATAAATTGCAGCCTTTAATTCTTTACTGAACAATCATAGGAGTTGTGACTAACAAGCAACGGCTGGACTATGAAGCTTCACCGGAATACAATTTGACGGTTGTGGCTCACGATGCTGGAATTCCTTCCCTGTCGTCCATGGCTCAGGTTAAAGTGACGTTGATAAACATCAATGATCTGAGTCCTGCTTTCACTTCGAAATCCTACGAGTCACGGATTCCCGAACATTCGGCGGCCGGTACGGCTGTCTTGACCGTTTCCGCTACAGATGGCGATGCCGGTAGCTTCGGCCTTATAACCTATTCGCTGACGGGCGAAAATGCGAAATACTTCACCATTGATGCCAGTGGTACCATAACAGTAACCGATCCAGGAGGATTGGACCGTGAACGTTCTCCATCATTAACGCTGTTAGTGGCCGCATCTGATCTCGCTCCTCCTGGAGCTCGACGCACGACCATCATGCCAGTTGAAATTCAACTTGAAGATATCAACGACAATCAGCCAAAATTCTTAGATAATACCTACCGGGCTACAGTGGCCGAAACAGTACCCTTACTCCCACCACCGCCTATCGTCCAAATCACAGCAATTGATCACGATTCTGGAATGAATTCTGCCCTGCGCTATACTATCATCGAGGGAAATGAGGATGGACTCTTCACTTTAGATTCCACGACTGGGATTTTATATCCGGTAGGCTTAAACTAGTTTTTAAAATAGTAGATTTAATAACTTGAATAAAACCATATGTGTTTCTTACAGGCTCTGTCTCTAACCAACCGTTCTCGGGAGTACACGCTATCGGTGGAAGTGCGGGATTTAAACGGAACGGGGACGAATTTCGACCGAGCTACCGTTAAAATTAATGTGCAAAGTGTCAACCAGAACAAACCCAGATTTATTGTGCCATCACTTGCCAACGCGACAATTCGTATTCCTGAAAACTCCAAGGATGAAGACCATCTGGTGCTGGTTCTCAAGGCTGAAGACACCGATGCAGGCGATAACGGACGAGTTACGTATCATATTCGAGTGGGTGAACAGCTTGTCAAAGAAACCCCCGAATTCCAGCTTGACCCCAACAGTGGCGAATTGCGGACGCGACTGAAGTTGGACCGTGAGGCTCAATCCAGTTTTGAATTGTTACTTGTCGCAAAAGATCAAGGTGGCCTCACTACTTCGTATGAAACATTACGGCTTCTAACTGTGATGGTGGAAGACGAAAACGACAATCAACCAGAATTTCCCGTTGAGCGGAGATCCAAAGTGGCACCTTATCATTTCCGTATTGAAGAAAATGTTCGGCCGGACACGGCCGTCGGACAAGTGCAAGCATTCGATGCCGACACGGGCCCTAATGCCAAGATTTATTATCACATTCTTGCCGGAAATGAGGGCAATTGGTTTTACATTGATCGAACGCACGGATTCGTCTATAATCGCGTAGTGCTGGATCGCGAAATCCGTCACACTTACGATTTGCTCGTCAAAGCTACTAATGACCACCAGTATCTAACTACTCAGGTAGATTTTAATCAAAATTTTTGTAGCCTTTTTAAATTAGCATCAGGTAAATTTGAAATACTTTTGCAGATGTCTGATGCTGAGAGGGAGAAACGTCAAGCGATGGATCATGACCCTAGTATCGCCCAGGTCCATATAGACGTAGTGGATATTAACGACAATCCACCTCATTTCGAAAGGGAGACCTTTTACGCTGGTACTATCTTTTGATAACTCGCAGCTTTTTTTATTTTTCAAAACTAATCGTTTTGATTGTCTAGGAGTGGATTACAGTTCAAACAGTGATAAGCTGCTGTTGCAAATTCATGCCTCCGATCCTGATTTCGGCATCAATGGCTCGCTCTCCTACTTTATCCGATCGTCCAACTTGTTTCACATGGGCTCACAGATTTCGTCGGGTTCAGTAGTGCCTTCACCATTTCACGTAACGACCGACGGACGCCTATTCACCGAATCGCTCATGGCCGAGTACAATCAGGATCGTTTTGTGCTTGAAGTAGTGGCGAGAGAGGAAGCTCCTCCATTCCGAGAAGACACTGCCAACGTTCACCTGTGGGTCTACGAACCCAATCAGCTGTCGATGATTGTCGTGGCCAAGCCTTTGGAACGGGCACTGATAGAAAGAGAGCTGTTGGGTGACGAGCTACGTAACGCTACACAACTGCTGATTGTCATCGATGAAATGCGGCATCACGTGGAAGACGACGGTTCTCTCAACAAGAACAAGACGGACGTCTACGTTCACGGTGTCGATCGTGGGGGCAATAAAACCATCGCACCAGTGTCCGAAGTATTGCGTGCCATCGATTTGCATTATGACGTTTTACGTTCGTTTAACGACACTGCCATCGTCAACGTCGTTTCTGCCACAGCCGCTCCCAGAAAGGCCCTACTAGAGCCGGCCATTATGGCCCTGATAGCTCTCCTGGTCGTCCTTTTTGTTGGATTCGTGATGGTCATTTTCACGTGCTGTTGCATACGTAATTGGGATGTCGTGGCAACCAACAACCAGCACGAATCAAACAACAAGTCGGGCACCTCCACCGTCAATAGAGAACGAATGCTGTCGACGATGCATCGGCCCCACCCCGCCTCTGTTTCGCATTCACCCTCTGAATTGCTCAACAGCACTGAAAATCCTTTGTGGATCGACAAATACGTCAAACCTTACGAGGAACAAGAGTTGAGTATGCGAGTGGCACCCGATTTGGAGAGCCCAATCCGAATGGGAGGTGCTAGTAACAATGCAAGTGGAGCGGATCAAGCCAATCCTTACGCCACGATCCAAAAACCCAGACGAGCTCTACCCTCCATCCATCTGGGAGAAGAAATGGGCGAATCCAGCGACTATGCCACTATCGGTGGTAGTAGTCCCAACAACAAGTACCCTACATCGAGAGACACTCAAATCATTTTAGCGGTAAGTCCCAATTTGTTTCTTTATTTACTGAAAGCGAGTTTGACGTTCCTTATTTTAAACAGAGTGGATCGAGCACTCCTCATCTAATGATGAATCAAAATGGAGAACCGATATTGGTAGCCGATTTGATTTAAAGCGACCCCTTTTTAAAATTAGAATGCGCCTTTTTAATTTGTTGACAGTGGCGACTATATGACACGACAAAAATGATATTTGAACATGTTTTTAGTATTTCTCTTTCGAATTCATTTTGTGTGACGAACTTGGTTTCAAATCGTCGTCGTAAGTACACGCTCAAAATTTAAGGTATTTAATGTTTGAATATAATGGCGTTTGACAATTTGAAAAATGTCAATTTAATTATTGGTAGTATTAAATTAATGGGGAAAGAATTAATTTAAGCGAACGGTAAAAGCTCAAGGCTTAGTTGTAAACGCCAAAGTCAGGAGCGGTTATTATTATAGCACCTTTGGCAAGGACGACTTTTACCGACCCTTCCTTATTTTGATGGTTACATCACCAGGTTTTTAGGACAAGTGAGCATCTGCATTTCTCTTTGTCTCGGCGGAATTTGCTATTCTAGGTGATTTTTTTACTAAACGAACTGGGTCAAAGTTTTTAAAGCAGTGATTCTATTTTTTACTTGTGCTGCTGTGGACTTTTCATGGATTTCCATTTTCAGCAGCTCCATTGAACCTCAAAATCCCAAATTCAAAGTATGATAATTCCGTTGCACTTCTCCGTCAAAGTATCCCAATATCGCTTCACTATGACCAGACGAAAACATTTGAATTTGGCATGTCGATGTTAGACCTCCCTACTCTATCCCCCAGCTCACCCCGGATAGTAGCCACCCCGAGATAATGTCCCCCCAGATATGAGTCCCCCCTTGATTGTATCCCCCCCTAAGATGTCCCCCCCATGAAATGTGGAGGGGGGGTTACTATCGTGTGGAAGTCACGATAGTAGCCCCCCCCCCCCCATAGTTCGTTCACGCAAAGGGGGGGGACAGAATCCGAGCCGTAAAGGACACTAGCCCCCCCCCCCCCCCCCCCAAAAAAAAAATCGTCTTGTGATTTGTGTTCCACGGCCTAGCCTGCTATAAATAAAAATAATCATTCGGCGACTTCCCGTTTTTTAACTGTGCCTGCTGCCCCACCTCTACTCCATCACACGCTCTGGACTGTACAAGAAAAGTTAAAGTGATAATTAAACGGAAATTTTTCCCAAATCGCCTAGTTTTTCATCGATATTTCAGCTGTTTGTTTACAATTGTTCCATGTAAGGAAAAGTCAACATGTTATTTATGTAAATTGAGGTAGGGTTATACACGTCGTGTAGCCGCGAATACGTCCCCATCCTAATAAAGCAACCCTACCTCAATTTACATAAATAACATGTTGACTTTTCCTTACATGGAACAATTGTAAACAAACAGCTGAAATATCGATGAAAAACTAGGCGATTTGGGAAAAATTTCCGTTTAATTATCACTTTAACTTTTCTTGTACAGTCCAGAGCGTGTGATGGAGTAGAGGTGGGGCAGCAGGCACAGTTAAAAAACGGGAAGTCGCCGAATGATTATTTTTATTTATAGCAGGCTAGGCCGTGGAACACAAATCACAAGACGATTTTTTTTTTTGGGGGGGGGGGGGGGGGGCTAGTGTCCTTTACGGCTCGGATTCTGTCCCCCCCTTTGCGTGAACGAACTATGGGGGGGGGGGGGGCTACTATCGTGACTTCCACACGATAGTAACCCCCCCTTCACATTTCATGGGGGGGGACATCTTAGGGGGGGATACAATCAAGGGGGGACTCATATCTGGGGGGACATTATCTCGGGGTGGCTACTATCCGGGGTGAGCTGGGGGATAGAGTAGGGAGGTCTAACATCGCATTACCGAAAGTACACACTCAACATGTAAAGTATTTAATGTTGGAATACAATGGCTCTTGACAATTTGCAAGATGTAAGTTTAATAGTAGAATTCTTCAAACGAGTGAGACGAACGCCGAGTTGATTGATTTCCGTCGAACGGGCTCTTAAATTGCGTAGCTTCCCCTTCAGGATCTTGTTAGCGTCTTTCGATTTTACACGAATGTCTTGAATGTCATCTTGCAATCTGAATTCGTGATTTATTTCAGTTATCATATTGATTTGGCAATTCTTTTTGTGGAACCTTACTTGATTATTTGTTTCTCTTGGCGTTGTTGGCGTTGTTTTAATTTTACCTGGATAGACTTCAATTCCGAATCGCGTTTCTTCAGTCTGTCTCCCAACATTTTTTCTTCGTTTATGTTGCTCGAAAGCCCAGCTATATTTAAACGTTGTTCTTCTGTTTTGGTTGCTATCGATTCGATATCTCTTAAAACCTTTTTACGTTCGCCGGAAGTAGCTGCGATGGACGCCTTCGTCAAGGCACATTGTTCCTGTGATCGATTTAGAACAAACTGTAACATCTTAGGTGAAAGTACCGGATGTGTAACCGGATGTTCACTAAAGCCCGGGGACCATTTGTTGCAATGCTTTTTAACGTAATAGAGGGTATACACAAATCATACCGAGATCAAATAATGATTTAAAGTGTTACCTCCAGATTTGTAATAGATTTTTTGCTACATTCGATGTCCAACTTGAATTTTCGCAGCAGGTTCCTTGCAGATCTCAAATCATTTGCCAATGATTTTTGCTTTATCAAAGCATTTTCTCGTTGGTGTGATAGCGAAACTATTTCACGGTCCTCCAGAAGTGATTCGATTGCCTTTTTCTTCGACGACAACTTCAATTTCTCTAGATTTTGGCTCAACTCTTCTTTAACGACTTGCAGGTGGTCAATCTGTTTCGTAAATTCAGCATTCGTCTCCTTAGATTCGATTAAACGTAATTGTAGATTCACTAAAGTGCGACCTGGGCGTTGATCGCCCATCACTATCGCCGCCGTTTGATAATCTCAATCGTTTTCCTACGAAATTTTACGGTCCCAGTTGTGCACTCCTCGTGAACGACCGACGCCTGCGTATTCTTTTTTATGACACTTTTAGCAGGCAGCAGGGTCTTATCACTACACTTGCTTCATGCAAGTAGTTAAAATTTTCGAATTTTTCAAATTGTTGTCTTGTTTTGGCCTTGGTATTCGTTAATATTTTGTCACAATTTGCAAAGAGTCTATTTTATTTCAGTGCAGGAGATATGTTTGTGGTATCAAACTAGAGGGAGTTTATGCGGCTCAAGATATTTATTTACAGAACAGTAATGTGATTAATTTTCCATCGGGCAACGACTTTTTCCATCAGAAAAACGAAAACGGAAATCATGCACCCAACAGCTAAAAGAACAAATGCTCCTGTCAGATTAGCCAAAGATATTCGCGTCAGTTGCTTTTTCTCCTTCTTCTTGACGTTCCTATTGTCATTTTTGTCATTCAAGCAAGGCCTAGCATTCGGTTCAAACCAAGTCTGCCACAGCGATATCAATCCCATTTCATGAAGCCGTAAGGTCCTATGGAAAAGCGTATGAAACATGAGATCTATCAAAAATGGTTATTCAACACTTATACCCTTGATTGAATTTCTCTCGGTAACGACTGGTTTTAGCCATACCCCAGCCGTATCCTAGATTTCCAATATCAATTTTTGCAGCTATAGTAAGTTTGCACTGCCCTGTTCGACGGTAATCTTCTTGAATAGCAGCTTTTAAAGTCACTTCACCCTGTCAAATAATTATTCTTTAATCAATTGCCAAGCTAGCATGCAAAGGTAAGAATTTACGTCCAAAAAAGCATATTGAGGCGGTAAAGATTTAACGTGTTCGACGCATTGCCGTGTGGAATTACACCGCGAATTAGAATGAGCGCGCAACTTGTCACCCAACGTTTTGTAAAATTTGCTTTCAGCCGTCTGTAATTTAACGACTGAATTACAATCACGATAAATTAAATTAATATTTAAAATTTACGCGAACGTACGGAAAGAAAAATATCGGGGCCTAATCCTTTATTGACGACTAAAAGAACATTTGACTCGGTGGCATCTTCAAAAGAAGTTAAAAGCGGTAGAGCGTGACCAGTTTGCATGACATAAGATATTAGAGTTCCGTTGTAGACGTTGAGGAGTACCAGAATCAAGAAACACCAAGCCCCGACCACCATACGTATGGGGGTGAACTTGTTTGATATGTATCCACCTTTAAAGGAAACATGTGGTTAATATTGAAGAACAGTTTATTTTCATCGTGTATGATATTTAATTAACTTATTCGAATACGTTGTACCTTGATTCAGTAATGTACCCAATACGTAAATGCAGATGTTTTCTGTCACGCCGACATTAGTAGAATTTTCAGCGTTTTGTGGGAGTAGACTGTTTGTTTTAAGGAATCGATTGAAACACGACAAAGTGACGATCACGGATGCGGTAGCTATCATTAACGCTATCCAAACCTTACAATAGAAATGCATTTTTTAAGAACTAAACTAATAATATTTGTATGAATTGTCCGAAATAACAGACCCAGAATTGAAATGGTTTGATGACGGCGTCAATGTTATTTTTCGATATCTCGGGCATGGGAATGATAAAGGCTATCGGTGTATAGAGCCAAGGATGGACGAAATTCAATCGCTGCAAACGAACTGGCGTTGGCTGGATGACAGCGATAATGACGTCGCATTCCTAGGAGTAAAAAAAAATCGAGAATGAAATATCTACGCACTACGTACAAATGGTTTTTGCGTTATTCCTCGATTTGCGTACTCCTCTAACAGCGTAGCTAATAACGCCAGGTTTATTCGGTCCTCCGTCTTCAAGAGTCTGTATTGGACGTGGAGGGGCATTGATGTCTAGAATCGAGTAGCTGCAACAGAGTTCCATTGCATGAGAGTTGCATGGCACAAAATATTGGTAATTTGAGCTAAATATATTTTTTACAGGTCGAGACGTTCGAGATTCTTATTAGGATTATCCCCTTTAAATGTGCACGTACTTAAATTTGTATCGATGAGACAACCAGTCCAGTATGTTAGAAGAAACGCCTTCCATGCCAACTAAGTAGCCAGTCGCATTTCTTTGGATCTTTAATGATACGGGATACTTAAAAAAAGAGAGAAAAAAAGCTGCGTTTGATTTTACAATCGTTGTTTTAGACAACTATTTCATACCTCTGTTAAGATAATCACAAGATGGTCTTGATTCAATGGAGACGCTTCCATCAACACCATAGGTGGTGGGGAGTAATTGACCGAATGGGAAGGCTGGATTACAATGACGATGATGCTAGTTACCAGGCATAGAATCTCCATGAATTAGTCGGAATTAGTCTTATCACGCAAAAGAATTAAAACAATTTTTGTTTCCAACAAACTTGCACTCTCAGTAAGAGCACAGCGAAGATTGATTTCACGTCAGTGTTGCTATTCACAATATATACGATAGGTACGTATCATCATATATGTAGGTGCTCTCTGCTCTGAATCCAAATCGGCATATAGTAAACAAGGTCATTAAGTTTCTTCCTAAACAACGGTGGTTTGAAATATCAATTTCGTGCTGTGCTTTCTGTAGCAAAGCGTTTCTTTTCTATGCAGGACAACGACACATTATTTTACATTATTGAACACATTTCCCGGAGCCTGTGCAGGGAAAAAATGCCATGAAATGGATCAATCACAGAAATAGTGTATTGTGTTGTTTATTTTTTAACAGTCGACCGATTCTTTTTGCTTATCGATTCGTTGATTTTCAATAACCAACAACAGAAAATGACAAAATGATGGTAAATTGCTGAGTCGTTTGTTATTTTCAGTTATGCTCACCATATGTATTTTGAACTAGAAGCGAAATTGCGGGACGATGTTCGAGTGTTCCATGTTTGGAATTGATAATAGGGCATAGGGGACACTGACTTGCTGATTATAGATTTAAGATTTCTAGGCCCACTAGATTTATTGGATATTTTTGAAAAAAGAAATTGATTCCCCATTTATAATTGAAAACAACCATACAGTTCAGTAGGTCTTTCAACATTTCACTTAACGATGGGCGATATAGAACAGGTTTTTTTTAATGTTTGCCGGCCCCGCTTTTTTTCAATACCAAAACCGATGATTATTTTTCCCTGTAAAAAAATTACTCTGTGCATAATGCATAACTTCATCCGTGATATTTTTCCCCTCGCTACGAACAAATCAATGCGTTTTAAAATTTCGACATAAAGGCGACAAAGGCAACTCTTAAGCAATCATGGGTAAAAACGAAAATAAATCTTGATGTCTGCGGTCACGATGCCTAACCTGGTTTTCGCACAGGTATTTTAAAGTTTCAATTTGGTATTTATCGGCGGCTATGAAGAGCTTCGGATCACAAGCGGATACTCGCAGCAATCCAGTGTAAATGAAATAGAGGATTTCTTCAAAGGTGGGCGAATCGAGGTCATCCAGCGCCACACGTTTGCTACCCGATTCTCTCATACCATTTGAGTTGAAAAATTCCATGAAAAACGGAGAACGGGCGGCCAATAAAGCCTTGTGGGCTTTGAAAGTTCGTCCACCAACCATGAATTCAACATCGGTCAAACGGCCATCAATCGAAGCTGACCACAGATTGTCTGCATAGTTGATATCTCTTGACTGATAAGAATAATTTCTAACGTTTTTACAAGAAACATCGATCATGAAAATTATGGTAAAAGGAGCTTGTAGCGAATTTGGAAGATCGACCGAGAAAATAGCCATGGCCGGCTCGCGATTAGCCACCTTTTTCCACTGGCTGGCGGGAATCCGTTTGCTGTTCGAGGTTTTACCGTCGATTGAAGATTTCGTCTTGATAACAATTACAATATCGATCACATCCAGTCCACCTTCGAGCCACTGTTTGCTGAAGATAAACAATGCGGGATTCTGCTTGCCTTCTTCTAACTCGCATCCGGACCGGAAGCAGACTTGAAACGCCTCTTGGTGATTGAAGTTGACGACTCTAATCAATTTGTCCTCTGGTAAGTGACTAATATCCCAGGAAAAACGGATTTCGGTAGAGTCGGGTTGGATGCTAATTTCTGATCTGTAAACGAGAAGAGGTATTATTTATTTGCTTTAAAACTTTTGATCTAATTTTATACTACTTTGGCCACAGGTCGATCTCGAAAGGTTCCGCCATGCCAGTCGGAGTTGTTGGAGGTTTCGTCGACATGAAATGCTCGGGAAAGGTCTTGGTCGTCAGCTTTTCTAGGTCTGTCAGACACAATTGTTTGAGTGTCTCCACTCCATACTTGTCGGCCAACGACAACAGCTGATCACAAACCGTCGTTTTGAACTGAAGCAACATCAATCTCCCAGTATAAATAAACTGGAGAAAGCACTTGAAAGTTTCTGGCTCCAAATCATCTGACAAGCGGATGCTGTCACTATTACCGAATTCGGCGGCTAGGCGAGAACTTCGTGCACAGATGATATACTTGTGGGCGTTGAAGACCTTTTCGCCGATGGAAAATTTCAAATCGGTCCAGCAACCATTTTGAGCGTAATACCAGAGCTGATCGTCTAAAAGTTTATCGTACTGTTGGTGGACGTAAGTGTCCACAACACCTTCAAGGTAGACTCGGCAAGTAAAACGGCAAACACTCTCTAAATCCCTAAAATTTTCGGTGAATAGATCCAATTTGCTGGCTCGCTTTTCAGAGTTCTTTCTCTTCATTAACTGAGGTTTTCCGTCGTTGCATGTTAGTCGGACCAGTGCCACTCTCAAGCCAAGGTGATGCAAATTTAAAATGGTAAGTGATACGGTTGCAACGTCTTCGTTATACCGGAGACCGAACTGGAAAGTTTGAGGAAACCGTTGGCAATTCATCCAGCCGGAAAGAACACCAACACCTTTACGAACGTTTTCTACTTGCCAGTTTAAATTCAACTCGAGAGCTTTGAACGAGGCAATTAGAGGGATCTTATCGTTCGGCTTCCTCACTGTCAATTCACGTTTCTCAGCAGCTTGAGCCATCTATTCGAATGAACGGATCCAGAATAAACACAATGGAATTTTGCTAATTGATTACGGTAAACGAGTGGGCACAGAATAAATACCTGGTATCTTAAGAGCTCCTTGCTGTCCATTTTACAATAAACTGAGAACAGGTGACGAAAGTGAGGAAAAGGATTTTTGTTATGTCTGCTTGCGTTGAACGATACCTGTAACTAATACGGCCAATGCTTGAATGTGATGTGAAGAAGAGAAAAGATGGATCCCGCAAAATAATCCGCAACACGGCGCCACTAAAGTATTTTTTTGGTTTTGACTTTTGAGCTAATTTTGTGGAAATGGTTTATTTTGTTTTTTACTTAAATGTATTGAAAGTTATGTGTGTCGTCTGGACTGGACAAAAAAAAAAAAAAAAATTCAAACGTTTTTTGTGGGAAGTAGAGGGCGGGTAGCCTATTAATTGCACCTTTGGAAAGGACGATTTTTGCCAACCCTTCCTTATTCTAGTTGCATCCCCAAATTTCAGAACAAAACTGACAGAACCGTTTATTTCGCTGACAAGGGAGAAACTGCGTTTCTTCACGTCCTGGATTTTTTTGTTTTGTGTGTGTGTTTTTTTTTTAATTATGCGATCTGTGTCAAAATATTTGCAGCAGTGACTCTATTTTGTTTGTTTTTCTGTGTAATATGATGGGGGGGGGGCGTGTAAAAGGCGTGTGTAGATGGCGGGACACAACGTACAACTGGACCTGGAACTATTGTGTTTGTTTTGTATTGTGACTGCTTTTCGGTAAGTCGAGATTCACTTACTTATAATTCAATAGGCCCTTGTCTACTTTTAGCAGCTCCATTCGCGCTCAAAACTCAAACTCGAAGTACTGGTAGTGTCAGAAGTAGAGTCATTTTGCACTTTCTCAAAGGGAACGATTTGGATCGATTTGTCCCGTGCGCAAGGAGTAGCAAATTATCTCAATAACGATTAATGGAATTTAAAAGTAGCGTCCCATTTTGTTAACATCCTGTGCTTCCATGGCATGGATTTTTTGATTACCCAGCATGTTACAATATCAAAATCTGAACTTGGCGTCGCTTGGCGTAGCCCATCATATTTGATTCTGTCTATTTATTTCGTGAGACCATTTACAACTAAATAAGTGAAATTCGGCAATTACTACACTCTAAATTCACGAAACAAAATGCCCGTTTGATACACAGTATGTTTCATAAATAAAGAAAAAAACAATCAGTAGGTAATAGGAATCTAAAAATAACACGAGATGTTATCATAGCCAACAGCAAACCTCTCGGAGTTCAAATACAAAATATTTAGACGCGCAGAGTGAGTGACACTTCAATTTATCTCGGTTGTCGATTTCTCCAATTTTTCGGTCGAAGGGCTTGTTGATTTCCTATTGCATTTTTCTCATTGCGTGTTAACATTGACGTTATAATTGTATAAAGAATTAAGCACTGAAATTTGTGATTTTTATGAAGTAAAGTTTTTAGCGTGCTTGAATCAGAGTGATAGTTATGTTAGGTTAAGATACGAATTAATGTATCAGGACGTGTACTACGTATGTCTTTACTTTTCAGGTTGAAATTCAATTCCCCAAAGTACAGTTATTTTTTCCGTGGGAAATTATCAATTCTCCTAAGAAAGTTAGGATGGACAAGGCACATCCAATAGCTAAAGCAGCAAATGCCCCTGTCAAATTGGTCAAAGATAACCGAACCAGGGACTTTTCCTTGTTCTTGTTTTCACCACCATTTTTCCTGTCGTCATAGCAAGGCTTAGAATTTGGCTCATACCAGTTCTGCCACAAAGATAGTAATCCTAATTCAAAAAGACGCGTGGTTCTGCAAAAAAAATAAAAATAAAAAAATATGATACTCATCGCAACACCATAGGATATTCACAATACTAGAAATTACCCTCGATTGAATTCCTCCAGATAAGGGCTGTTTTTAGCTAGTCCCCAACCTGCGGCCTGCTTCATATATGGCGCTTCTCCAGCTATAGTCAGTTTGCACTGCCGCGTTTCCATGTAATCCTTTCTTATGGCGGCTTTTAATCCTATTGCAGACTGCTCATCAATAGTATTTTATTGTTATGATATACTACGTTGATTCGCATACTATTTTAAATACAAGGTTGGATTTTGTCTCTTACACTTAGATACACGTGTTGAGCCGGCAAAGATTTTACTAGATCGACACATTGCTGAGTGGAGAGACATCTCGAATTGGGATGTGCTGCCAACTTGTCCTTCATTGCCTTGTACAATCCTTGTTGTGACGACTGCAAAGTGGTCAAACTCAAACTTTAGAAATATAGTTGCACTATTTGTTTTTTAAAGCATAAAACTCCTACCGAAATCACAATATCGGGGGCAAGCCCTTTGTCAACAACCAGGAGGATATTTGAGTCATGCGGAACGTCATAGAACGAAGTGATGAGCGGTTGTGGTCGACCCGTTTCCGTTACGTAGGAAATGAGAACTCCGTTGTAGACATTGAGCATAACTAGTGTCAGAAGACACCAGGTTCCTACCACTAGTCGGATCGGAGTAAATTTGCTTGGCATGTATCCACCTATAATAACGAAAATTAAGACGACTTGATTTTATATTCATATTAATTTACAATCATCTTTGCCTTTTACTTGAAATTACGCTTGGAATTACGATCTTGAAGGAATTTTTACCTTGATTTAAAAGTGTTCCCACTACGTACATGTAGATGCTAATGTTTTCTATCACCCCAACTGTGGGAAGTATTCCGATGTTCTTCTCTTTAATGACGGATCGATCCTTCGATTGAAACAATCGATTGAAACACGATAGGGTAGCAATGACGGACGTCGTAGCAAAAATTAAAGCCATCCAAACCTGACATCGTTACAGAATGCGCACGGGGAGCATGATTGTAAGAAAACAGGGAAAAGGGAAGAAATGTCCAAGGTTCACGATGAAAATCGATAGGCAATACAAATTTAATTGTTATCAATAACGAACCCAGAATTGAAATGGCTTGACGACGGCGTCAACGTTATTCTGTGAAACCTCAGGCATTGGGATCATAAAGGCCATCGACGCGTACATCCAGGGGTGAACGAGTTCTACAAGACGTAAACGTTCCGATGTTTGCCGTATGACTGCGAGAATGACATCGCATTCCTAAATATAAAAGCGTATTGCAATGAAGCAACTTTGAGAAGAGCTGGACATTATTGATTTCATTTATTGTGTTTTCCCGCATCTATCGGATGGGTCATTTACTTACTCCCCTAGTTGCGTAACTAATTATTCCGGGTAATTTCGGTCCTCCATCTTCTAGGGTTGTTACATTGACATCAAGGATAGAGTAGCTAAAATAATTGAACCACAACTCAATTTATAGAAGGTAACGCGTTATCTTAAAACGGTATTCCAATGTTCTGCGGTCGTAATATTAATTAATTGATTACACGAATAAAAATAATGATAACACATCGTATAGACAACAATAGAAATTAGATATTGTTCTTTAATTTGTTTTACTCACTCAAATTGGTATCGACGAGATAGCCAATCTAAAATCAGAGATGAAACGCCCTTTATTTGAATCACATGACCAGTCGCATTCCTTTGAATCTTTAGTGATACCGGATACTTTCTCGCCAATTAAAATTAAAATTTTTTACTTTTACAAAGAAATGTTATCTTGCATGTTTATTTTTGTTATTATTGCCTACCTCTGAAATGAGAGCAACAAGATGTTTCTTGCTGAATTCTGACAACTTTTTCTCCATTGCCATGGTGGAATCAGTGGTCGATGACGAAAGTTGACAAACAAAACAAATGCAATAAGTTACCAGCAATTTCACCCAAAGTTTAGCCATCGCTGAAACGGTAAAATGGGTAGTAACCGCTATTGCCAACTGCAAACTGGGTTGTATAGCAAGCAAACAAGCTGTCGTTATATCGTGTAAGCTGGTAACTTCAAATCTATAAGCCGACCGTAGTACTAGAAGTACATCGTTTATTCGTTTATGGGAATGTTTCTGTTAGATTGACGCAGTGCCGTAGACTTACTCTATGCGGTTGGGCAGACTATTCTTTTTGACCAAACTGTTAATTATACAAACGAATAATTATTGAAGTATAAATATAAACTGTGTGATTTGATCCCCTTATGGTATACTTGTAAGAGAAAGAGCGATCAAACTGTGACTGACGTCTGCAGTGAAGAAGCAACCGGACGTATACTGCCTTCGTGTACTACGCCTCTTGTTGGAAATGTAGGTCCACGACCAATTATTTATGTTGAAGGACAAATATACCTCCGGAGTTGAGGTTGTAGCTATTGGATTATATAGACGACTGCTGAAGCCGCGGGTGCGCGGGATTTGAGAGGAGACATTTCAGCTACTTGAAGAATCACCTCGATATTTCATGCCGTACTGGCGTACTGCGCGTTACAAATCCACGTGTAACAAATTTTCAAATCACGTACAGTACATGCCTCAGATTTTCTACGAATACGCAAAAGGAAATCGTTAATCGCGTAAGATCGAAAAATTGAAGAAATCAACCGTGGTTGTCATAGAGATCTCTTCTTCGTTGTTTCCAATTTCTTGCGCTTCTAGAATAGTTTGTGTGTTTGTGTGCTTTTTAAGCAATTGTTGAGTAGATCAATTTGAATGATTTGGACAATTTAAAAACATTGAAATTTGTTTATGAATAAGTCTTTCCCAACCCCAATTTTCACGAGAAATTCTGAAATCTAGTTCATTTCAGCTCGATAGTTCAAGTGCTATATCATATTTCCGGTGCAGTTCCAGTACAAAATTTCCCGAAGGGATAGGGCGAGGCATTGTTTAAATTCACTTATCCGAACAGAATTGAGAAAAATAATTATTCTAAGAAGTATAATTTCCGCTAACTCTTGACTTGAATTCCATAGAAATGACGATTGGCAACAGCCGGTATAAAGTGCGTAAATTTCCTATAAAATGATATGCTATGGCTATTTTGAAACGGTACTCAACATCACAAAGATGTGATGCTCTTCATCAGTACTGCTACACACTCGCCAGAAATATTCAGTTGGTTTGTTTATTTTTCCTATCCAGAATCCCATCAGTCTGAAGAATAAGGTAAGTTTAGCTGTTTCTCCAACAATTGGACAAGATATTTAATTTTCTTCGTTTTTAAAGTGAGATGTTCTGGAGATTCTTGGCTTTGCGTCGATCGCACTCACGTCTGGTACGAATGATGCGTGACAAAACCTCTTTCCAGTGTAGTTCAGTGTTCACAATCAGTCGGACTGCTCGATACTGGCCTCTAAATGTAACCAAAGGACAAAGTATTATTATAATCATGATTCCACTCCTGTCTAGTTCTTCCGATGTTTCTCATGGGACTGAGTACAAGGAATGTTCCAGTATTAACCTTTTGGCAGATATTGAGAACTTAATGACCGAGAAAAGAGGTTTCTAACAAGGCTCAACTGTGTGCACATCATGAAATGAATATATATTGATCGTGTGTTTGAAACTTAGATAGATTGGAGTGGAATATTTTCAAAAAAGCCGACTGTCCTTCAACGATTTGAAATGGAAGATTTATTCATTCACCGAAGAAACGAGTTAAATGACTCAAATGTCAATTGGTATAAAGTGAGTTTTAAGCCTTAATCATTTGGTATTAATTTTATATTGGTTCTTGTAGACCCATTCCAATCCCCCGCAACGTAAATTTGCAGAAGGAAAGGCACGTAATACTTGTCATGCAGTGGTGAGAGGTTGGGTGAGAACAGGATGTGTTATATAACCATTTGGTATTCATTTTGATATTTGTTGTTGTAGACCCATCCCCAGCAACGTCAACCTGCAAAAGGAAAAGGCAGTCCGTCTGTTCTTCACATTCGAAGGTCACGGAGATCATTACGAAAAACTTCTCATCCAGTGGTGTAGAGGTTGGGTGAGAAAGGTACGTGTTTCATCATTACCAAACAGGTACAATACCCGCAAGGCTTAAGAGGTGAGGGTGATAAAAAAATCGTATATAAAGGAGAGAGAAAAGGCGATAGAAATCAGTCGAGTGAGGATCTCCGACACGGCAACAACTGCTGTGCCCTATCTGTCACCATCTGCCTTCTTCACCGTATTGCCAGTTCATCCATGGGTAAATATTCTGTCTTTTATATAGAGATTGGTATCAATCCTACTTTTTTCTTTATGTATGCCTGTTATTATGTAATATTTATGTTTAAATTTATTAATTGTCTAGTAAACTATGGCGTCGTGCAGCTGTTGTGTGTTGTATCGTTGATGGCTGGGCCGACCACTGGTGTACCGATGTCTTCTTGGTATGGTGGGTACAAAACCGCAACGCCGTCGCCTTACTACTCAAAAGCAACTTACGCAAGGACCAGTTACTGTACCGAGATCTACAAGTAATGTACTATTAAGTCACCCGAGTTTTATACCACAACTTACGCTGCCCCGATCCACTACAGTGACGCCCTGAAGTATTACTCTGCCCCGAGTTACTACACCACCAAGACGACGGAGCAGGACTACGCATGCTGCCCCATTCTACTACACCAAGGCTCCCAGGTATAACTCTGTTCTCAGCTACTTATTGTACCGATTTTCCTAAATGCTACTATGTTCCCAGCTGCTACACCAAGGCTCTCGCCGATTACTCCACAGAAACGGTCGAGTACTACTCCGAAGCGGTTAAGTACTTCTCTGCCCCGATCTACACAACCATAACTGAGGCGGCCAAGGATGACGCAGTCCCGACTTGCTACACCAAAGCTGCTCTTTCGTGCTACGTTGAACATAAATACTACACTAATGCTCCAGTTCACTACACCACGACCTACGCTACACACGCTACACACGCTTTACATTGAGTTTTGTATCAATACTACTTTTTTCTATTTATGTGTGCTAATATTTAATATTAATGTTAATTTATTTAATGTTTAGTATGGCGTTGTTCTCCTGTTAGATGTTGTATCGTTGATGGCTGGGTCGACCGCTGGTGTAGTGAAGTCTCCTTGGTATGGTGGAAGCCGAACCGCACCGCCGTCGCCTTCCTACACAACTTACGCTACGACCAGTGCCTGCACCGAGGTCTTTCAAGTACTACACCACTAAAGCACCCGAGTTTTATACCACAACTTACGCTGACCCCGGCTGACCCGAGCCACTATACTGACGCCTTGAATTATTACTCTGCCCCGAGTTACTACACCACCAAGGCGACGGAGCAGGACTACGCATGCTGCCCCATCCTACTACACCGAGGCTCCAGCTGATTACTCCAAAACGGTTGAGTACTACACCGAAGCGGTAAATTTCTACTCTGCCCCGATCTACACAACCACAACTGAGGCGGCCAAGTATTACGCAGTCCCGACTTTCTACACCAAAGCTGCTCTTTCGTGCTACGTTGAACGAAAATACTACACTGATGCTCCAGTCTACTACACCACGACCTACGCTACACCTAGCTACAACACCGCAGCCCCCAAGTACTACACGGAAGAAGTCGCCTATTACACAACTACGTACGCTGCCTAGTCTACTACATCGAGGAATTTAAGTATTACCCTGCTCCAAACTACTACCAAACTGAGGTTCATATTTATTGCAATTTTCCCGACTATGTCACCACTACTTACGCTGCTCCGACTTATACACCAAAGTTCTGAAGTATTACTCTGGATGTGTTGAAAGATTGTTGAAATACAAGATTGATTGATAAATCACAATTGCATGTCTATTTTCTCTTAAGTACCTTTCCTGGTGCTGATAATTGCATGCTGTGAGAAAATATTTCTGAGTGCCATGTAAACTTACAAATAATTGATCTTGCAAAATACACCAATAAAAATTCAAACCATTTTTTTCTACATTTCCAAAAATATTCAAACTTTCCTTTTTTTAAATTATTAAATTATTTCCTATCATAAAATTCAAAGTCCAACGCCAATATTTTTTTGAAAAACATATCTATTTTTCTGCTAAGTCCAGACTTTTGTTTTTGAAAAAAAAATTAAAAAAATTTTCCTTACACGAAGTTTTAAAAAAATTTTATAGCGAAAAAATTTGAAACGAATATTTTATTGCAAACAAAATTATTTTCAGAATTTTTACATACATTTATTTTTCCTATGGCCCCCAGGGGGGGGGGCCTGTCGCTTTCTCTACCGCGATAATAACATGATGCAAGTTATATGCAAGTTATTATTTGTTTGGCGCAGAAAGCTTGTTTAATGTAGCAGTTCTCGATTGTGTCAAACCTGATATTAATCAAGTTGCCTCAGTCGTATACTGCATGGTTGAATGAATACTCGAAAGACAAAAGATCAAACTTTTAAGTCAGCACAAAGTTAACACGCAGCAATTTAAATTTTCCTTAAAAGATAAAGACAAAGAGTTGTTAAGGAAAACAGACATAAAGAACATTTAAAGAAAAGAAAAAGACCAAAGATAAAAAAACAAGTTTAACACAGCATATTTACTTTTGATTGCGATTTGGTTGTTACTTGATGGTGTAGTACTACGGAGCTTCAGTGAAGTTGTGGGTAGCGTAGGTTGTAGTTTGACATTCAGGGGTGTTGATGGTGTAGTAAAAAGCAACCTCTGTCGTTTATCGAAACACAGTAACATTTCAATTCCTCGGTATAGTAAAGTGGGGTAGCATACGAGGATGTGTAATTTTCTTCGGAGTAATAGAGGACCCCGGAGTAGTAACTGATCATTGCGTATGTTGTTGTGTAGCAAGATAGTAGCATTCCAGTTTGCCAACCACTATACACAGGGAACATCGATACACCAGTGGTCGACTCAGCCATCAACGATACAACACTCACCAGCAGCACGAAGCCAAAGTTAACTAGACAATGAAAATATCAACATCAATAATCAATTATAAGTAACAATCCAACAAACAGAAAACTTTGAATGGACTCGAAACATTTTGTAGAACAAAACAATATACATTTTATTGAGAATTGGAATAGTTCAATTGTTGCCGGGTGTTGTAGTAGTTAAGGACACCGGTGTAGTAGCAGGGGCAGTATGCGTAGTGTAATATTCCGGTACCGCCGCCTTAGTGAGGTAGTACTTAAAAACCTCGATGTAATTTGCTGGCACTTTGGTGATGCACTTTGCCACTTTGGTAATGCACCGTCATATCCAGGGGCCTCAGTAGACCAATGATCAACCCAGCTTTCAACGATGAATCCATCCTCAACAGCAACACAACACCACAGTATATACTGAACAATAAATAATACATTTGTTTTAAATGATAACTCTTCATATTTACAACAACAGTAATACTAATTCACGATTCCAATTAAAATGTAACATACACCCATGATTGCGAACATTTCATACGATTATGGCAGTTGTTGACATACTGCTCTGCAGTAGGTTAAGACTTAAGGGGTAGTACTTAAACCCCTCAGTACTCGACCGCTTTGGTGGTTTAATAAGCTACAGCCTCGGTGAAGTGCCTATAATCAGAATAATATTTCGAAGCATCAGTATAGTAAGCTAGAACAGCGTTGGTTGTGGCATAATACTTTGTAGCTTTGGTGGTGTAGTATTTGAGATCCTCAGTGTAGTACTCAGACGTTTTGTTGATGTAACTTGGGGTAGAGTGATACTTCCGTGCAGTAGCTCGGAGCAGCGTAGATATTCGTGTATATTCTTGGAGCCTTGGAGATGTGGTATTTACGAGCATCAGTGTAGTAAGTAGGTGTTGCGTATGTTGATGTTGTTAAGTAGTAAGGCAGTAAAGTGGTGTACCATTCTATAGCTACTAGTACTTAAAATCCACCATACCCAGGAGACATCGGTACACTCGTGGTCGACCCAGCCATCAACAATACAACATCCAACAACAGACAACACCATAATAATCTAAACAATTAACAGTTCGAAAATAGACTTGAATTAAAACTGGTAATATCAAATTATCAACTACTAGAAACGATATAGAATTGATTCACGACTCGAAAATAAATGAATATTTACCCTTGAATGCGAATTAGTTTTCCTTCAATGGTGTAGTACTTCGGAGCTTCAATGTAGCGGTTGGGGACAGCGTAACACTCGGGAGCGATGGTCGCGTAGTAAACAGGAGCCTATGTTGTAGTTCGAAGCACAGTAATGTTTAGGTTCCTCGGTGTAGTAAACTGGGATAGACGCCTTATCCCTGTCCATGTGAAATATTCAGCCTTTTCGGTGTAGTATTGGAAAATCCCGGTGTAGTAACAGGTCTTTGAGTAAGTTTTTGCGTAGTAAGACAGTAACGTTGTGATTTAATATCCGCCATACCCAGGAAACATCACTACAACGGTCATATGCATTAAAGATGCAAGATTCAACAGCACAGCAATATAAATATAAATAAATAAAAAATCCAGTTACTAATTAACGTTAAAGAAAATGTGGAATAGTTCAAACTATGTAAAACAGCATATTTACCCTTGCTTGCAAATTGGTTTTACATTGATAGTGTTGCACTTCGAAGTTCCAGTGTAGTAGTTAAGGGCAGCGTAGATTATCATGTAACATTCAGATGCGTTGGTGGTGTAGTAAACAGGAGCCTCTGTTGTAGCTCGGAGCAGAGTAATGCTTAGGTTCCTCGGTGTAGTAAACTGGGGTAGCATACGTCCCTGTGTAATATTCAGCATTTTCAATGTAGTAAGTGGAAGTCCCGGTGTAGTAACAGGTAGGTACGTATGTTGTTGTGTAGTAAGACGGCAGCGTTGCGGCTTGGTATCCACCATACCCAGGGACCAGTGGTCAGCCAGAAACGATACAACATTCAACAGCAGCACGAAGCCAAAGTTAACTAGACAATGAAAATATCAACATCAATAATCAATTATGAGTGACACGCAAACAAATAGGAAAAATTTGAATTGTCACAAAAACACTAAATGAACACAATAACATTTATCTATCATTGAGAATTGGAAGAGTGCAATTATTACCGGGTCGAAGTTGCTCACTCAACTGATCTCTATCGCCTTTTCTCTCTCCTTTTATACGACTTTTTCTCACTCTAACTCAACTCTTAAGCCTTGCGGCTTTTGTATCTCCTTGATAACTATGAAACCCAACCCTTCACCACTACAAGACACGTTTTACGTAATGATCTCCGTGACCTCCGGATGTGAAAGTCATGCAAACTGCCTTTTTCTTCTGCAGGTAAACGTTGCTGGGGATTGGAATAGGTCTACAACAAGTCAACAACCAATATCAAAATGAACACCAAATGGTTTTGTCTTAAATCTCACTTTATAAACAGCAATTGACATTGGAGAAATGAGAATGATTTAAAAAATGACTCAACAGGTAAAAACTCAATATTCCTTGCACAAGGAGAAGGTCATGTGCTAGTGAAGAGTCAACAATAAACTTCATGGATTATACTATTCAAGAGAATTCTTGCAGAAGATAAACTTCAGTTTAGCAGCCCATAAATCACACACATTCCAACACAAAACCCCACATGTTTAAATGCCTTGTTAGATAGAACTTCCCCTTAAAATAAGTCTAAAGCAGTTTTTTCCTAAACCAACATTTTCCCTACCCTCTCTACTTCAAACACTCACATAAAATTATTCAAATATTTCAAACATTAAGTGTGTAGAGACACGGGAGAATTAAAACAACACCCGTTGGGCCCATATCTGTTTCCATTTCTGGCTTCACCCCATGCCAACTAAAATAAAATGCTGGAGGTCTGAAACCGATAGAGAACAAAAGAAACACACTTACTGCTTGCAGCAACTGAAGGATATCTATAATTCAGGGCGTCGGTGTAGTAGCTAGGGGCATCATAAGGTGTGGTGTAATTCACTGGAGCCTTGATGGTGTAATAACCGGCTGAAGCGTATGTTGTTGTGTAGTAATAAGGCGTCGGCATTGCGGTTTGGTATCCGTGCCCAAAAGTCATTGGTACACTATTGGTCGACCCAGCCATCAACAATACAACATCAGACAGCAGCAGGACATTATAGTTGACTAAACAATTAAAAATATTAATATTAAAATTCAATAACCGGCATATTAAAGAACAAAGAAGGATTGATAAATTACCCATAACTGCGAACTGGTTAAACGATGAACAATCCAGTTGGTGATGGAGTTGGTGAAGGAAACATCGGTACACCAGTGGTCGACCCAGACATCGATACAACACCCAACATCAGCACGACACCATAGTTAAATAGACAAATTATATATTTAAACATTATGGGTTAATATGCCAGTTGCTATTGAATTTAAGTCAATAGTGGACTTAATAGCATTAAACTCCATGGAACGAAACGGAATATTTACCCATTGATGCGAACTGGTATTGCGATGAAGAAGGTAGTTGGTACAGGTAGTGCACTGCAGTTGTTGCCGTGTCGGTGATGCTCACTCTACTGATGTCTCAGGCCTTTACTCTCTCCTTTTTATACGATTTTTTTATCACCCTCACCTCTTAAGTTTTGCGGGTATTGTACCTGTTTGATAATGATGAAACACGTCCCTTTCTCACCCAACCTCTACACCACTCCATGACACGTTTTACGTAATGATCTCCGTGACCTTCGAAAGTGTAAGGACATGCGGACTGCCTTTACTTCTGCAGGTTGACGTTGCTGGGGATGGGTAAGAACCAATATCAAAATGAATACCAAATGGAAATGCCATGAATGCATCAATGGCTGAGCCTTGCGGCTATTGTACCTGCTTGATAATGATGCAAAACGTCCAGTTCTCACCCAACCTCTACACTACCGCATTGTCAGTTTTACACGTAATGTTCCCCGCGACCTTCAAGCGTGAAGGACATGCAAGCTGGCCGGCCGGTCTGCAGGTTTAACTCTACAATGGAAATTGAAAAATAATTAATAAACACTGCATCAGTTGGAACATGTGGAAAATATAAAAAAATTTAATTTCAACATTCTAAAGTAACGTACGAGTGTACGACTCTTTCTCCATCATCAACAAAGTAAAGAGAATAAAGCAGATGACGGATAACATTTGTCCTGCAGTACGAATATCTTCTATTAGGTGTCACTTTCAAAATTCAATTATACACTTACCCACCATTTAAATAAATGGGTAATCTTGACGATGTTGGTTATAAACTTCACAAGTCATTGGTAACGTCTCTCTGTAAGCTGGGTCTCAATTATCTGGTCTCAACCGAAGTCCTGATGATCTGACAATAGTTGGGGACTTGTAATCGGGCTCAGAGGTCTGCTAATGCTGCGGAAAGTTGCGTAATTTCCCTTAATTGCGAGTGTCCAGCGACCTCGTGTTGGGTAGTAACAGGCTCTCGGCGGCTAACAATCAGATTACTCTGATTTCGTGTAGCGCGTCACGACTCGTGTAGCTTTGGTTTCTTCATCTTATCAAAGGCCGCTTAACTTTCATAAACTGCTGATCCCTAAGTCTCTTGTGTGCCTTAGAGTGGAGAAAGATGTAGAGAGGGTAGTACCATCAGGAAAAATTTCTATCCTCTCGTAGTATTGTATAAAAATCCAAAGTTCAAATCGATTCATGGCCGAACAAATCTCGAAAACCTTCATAGTTGGATCACATGCTGGGATTTCATAAGTTTTGACGCCAATTGCAGGATCACGTTTAACATGAGAACACTGAGATTCAAGGCCTTTTATTAAGAAAAAAAATAACGAATCTAACCTCACGTAAGTGGACTGCAAAGTTACCTCTCGAGTATGAGTGAGGAATCCCTAGTATCCACCTATTATTCTACGTCGCAAAAGGCCAGTTGCGAAAACCAGCGCCAACTCCATTGACCACAAAAACGAAATTAATAACCTTTGTGTTTCCAGATCTGTTGAATTGAATAGAACCATTATTGGCTATTGATTAAAAAAAAAATTCCCTATTAACTTGTGCTTGAGGAGTTCGATAAAATAGAGGGTATGTATTCCGTAAATCTCTTTCCAGCGCTTATCCTTCTTCTCTGTCTTGTCCATCTTCTTTCGCCCATCACGTTTAAGTGCTGTTGAAGTCGAATGATGCCAAGTGACCTTAGTGACCCGTGCCAGACAGAAGAGAATCTGACAGAAGAGAATCAACTGGGCGGATGCAATAAGGATCGAGAGGACACAGCTGGGGTCAGTATTTCAAGATGTTTTTGGTTGCTGTTACACCTCGGTTAATACTTACTAAAGATGACAGCATCAGAATAGAATGCTTGCAGCAGATGCAGCTCAACAACTCAAATTGAATTCCTGTTTCTCCAGCTGGCTTTCAACGAAGCTATCTGCATGACAGCAAAGAAGCTCAGACTTCAAATTCGAATTCCTCAATAGATAAGCAAAGGGATCTCCTAGCTGAACATAAACTAATAAAATCTTTTGCATTATTGCAGGGAAATTTTTGAACAAATTTACCTTAATTGATCTGAAAAAATTCAGATCCATTTCAGACTTTTCTTAACTTTTGCAACGTAAAAATCTATAATATTGACAGAAAGTATGGGGGTCAAAGACAAAAAAGAAGACTTCAATTTTCTGAAGAAAAGAATAATTTTCCTGCCTGTTTGCGTGGCTAGTACTGTTTCCTTGATCCCGTTCTGCGTTCCTTCTTACACGTTATAATATGAAACATGAAAGGTGATCCAACAAACCAACACACATACGGAAAAAATCACATCACAAAAAGTTGCACGGAAATTAAACTTGAATTTACTTATGGATTCATCAATTAATTTCATGGAATAATAGGAATGTAGGAAACATGTTTACTTTTGACAACTCTCACAACAATCTGCCATAAATATGGCCATAACAACTGAACAACATGAAAAAACGAGCGAGAGCGACGCCGACACCTAGTCATCCAGGGCTGCCAGAACTGAAAAAGACAAAACCCTAAAACGGGAAAAAAAGCCTTTTTCCCAAAAAACGAGAAAACCCCCCTAAAATACCTTAAAAATTTTCACAAAAAAACCCTAATAAAGTAAAAAACTCACAGAAAAAAGAACTTACTTAATTTTTAATTTATTCCTTTGTGATTTCAGGTTTCAGCAGATGTCTGGATTTTGAGCAAAAACTACTATGCACTTATGCAGTCCCCTTTAATGATTAGATTCAGAGGGTGAAAATTGAATTAATTTAGCTCTGCTTGAGGCTTGAAGTACCAACGATAGAGAGATTACAAGAAAGTTTCTCATCAGCCAAATACCTCGATTTGTCGTCAACTTACACGCAGAACATGCAGATTAAGACTCGTCATCAATTATCAAAAAATTACTTAAAAATTTCCCCTCAGTCAAATGCCTCGATTTGTCGTCAATTAGTACATAACTACTTAAGACTCGTCATCAATTAACATCATCAGGAAATCTACTGCGAACATGCTATACAACATTACTTGGGAACCGATCCCACATGACTATTTGTCAGTAATCCAAGCTCATAACCGTTATACTATGATGTGGCTGTAAATATTGAAATTACGTAGAAAATATTTCAATTCCCTGAAATCCGAACTATTATCTACTATTTATTTTATTATTAACTTATACTCGGTCATATTTGGTGTTTATGTGAAGGTTGAAACATCAAACATGTGTGTGCGATATGCGATAAAATAAACCTATCGGAATACATTTAATTTAAAATTTAAAAAAAATCTGAATGTCATAATAATAAACTCTTCTGAGGCGGAGAATAATCAATTGGTTCTGATAAAGATACTTCTTTAAAAAATTGTAGGGAACGGCAGAACAGACCTTTTAGGTTCAGGGGGTGATAATTGAATTAATTTCTCTACTTGAAGTACCAGCATTACAGAAGTTACAAGAAAAGTTTCCCCTCAGCCAAATGCCTCGATTTGTCGTCAACTTACACGCAGAACGTGCAGATTAAGACTCGTCATCAATTATCATCATCAGGTACTTTGTAACATTTTGGGATGGGCCGGGAGTCGAACACGGGAACTACGCCATCGGAAGCGCAGCCCATGACCACTACACCAATGGGCCATGTTAATTTGGGCATAAATTGACATCATATCTGAGTAGCTTAAACCAATTAAAGAAAACGATTATCATTACGTCATAGTTTGCAAGACAAAAAAATAAGAAACAAATATATAGATTTCACATACCTTTTCCAATATTTTTCTAGTAAGCGTTCAACATTTATTACAACATAATAATGGCATTTAAGATATCACGGAAAAAATATTCATTTATATTCCTCGTTCAACGATCTACCAATAATTGAACGGCGAACTTCACTGGTTCCGGCTCCAATTTCATAGAGTTTCGCATCTCGCAAATAACGGCCCGTGGGGTAATCGTTGATGTATCCATTACCACCTAGGATCTGAATAGCGTCGAGAGCCATAAGAGTGGCTTTCTCTGCCGTGTAAAGAATGACTCCAGCACAGTCTTTGTTGCTGGCGTGACCACGATCGCACGCTCGAGCTACGTTGTAAAGGTAGGATCGACAAGCGCTCAAAGTTGTGTACATATCTGCCATCTTTCCTTGAATCAATTGGAATTCTCCAATTCTTTTCCCAAACTGTTTACGGATGTGGGCGTAGTCGAACGCGGTATCGCAACATGCCTGCATAATACTGCACATACAATGAAGAAGAAGAATTAGTGCATTCCTTTTACTGCAGCAGTACAAGAAGTGAATGCTTACTTACCCAACAGGTCCGGATGCCAGTACAAGTCGTTCAGACTCAAGCCCGCTCATGAGTACGTACACGCCACGATTAAGCTTGCCGAGAATATTGGCTTCAGGAACTTTGCAGTCTTCAAAAATAAGTTCGCAGGTATTTGAGCCCCTCATTCCAAGTTTATCAAGTTTCTGGGCAGTGCGAAATCCAGGGAAATCTTTCTCCACGAGAAAGGCGGTAATTCCGTGCTGAGGTTTTGAATCTGCTGCGCCTGTTTTGGCGTAGATAATGAGAACGTCAGCGTCGGGTCCGTTAGTGATCCAGAACTTGTTTCCATTCAAGACATAGTAGTCGCCTTTCTTTTCGGCTTTTAATTTCATAGAAACGACGTCGGATCCCGAGCCAGGCTCAGACATTGCTAGAGCTCCCATGTGATCCCCAGAGCATAGCTGTACATTAAGAAATGAAAAAGGAATTTATATACATCTGGTTAAGACTTCAACTTTTCTTCAAACCTTGGGAAGGTATTTATGTTTCTGCTCTTCAGTTCCGTTGCGGGAAATCTGATTGATGCACAAGTTGGAGTGAGCTCCATAGCTCAGACCAATTGCTCCAGAGGCCCTTGAAATTTCTTCCATGATAATACAATGGTCCAAGTAGCCTCCATCACTTCCACCGTATTCTGACTTGGCAGTGATACCCAACAATCCCAATGCACCACATTTCTTGTAGAATTCCTGCAATTTTTATAATTTTGTTCCATAAACATTAACATCAAATATGATAGACTGTTCCAACTTTTTTCACAAACAATCCCATACACTGTTCTTTGAATAAATTAGCCAGATTATTGAAAACTTTGTCTCACTGAAACTTAAGGAGAATCACAATAACTTACTCTCATTTCTGTGAATGTGTTCATTTTGTCGATATCATTGGCCTTGGGGGCAAGTTCTTTCTGCAAGAAGTCGAAGACAGTTTTTCTTAGCTGAAAAGTGGATTAGAATAGACAAAATTATTACAAAAACATTATATGTGGAAAAAGCAAGAGATTTTTTGCACATTACCTGGATCTGTTCTTCGGTTAATCCACTGGTTATATCATCAATGGGATAATGCGTCATTTGACGCTGCTGTGAACATGAAAAATTGTAAATTACGGGAAGCAATCTTTGAGGTTGGCATCTTTGGGCAGTATTTTGGACAACACGGGAAAACAATAAGCTTGCCATGGCTATTTTTTTTAAGAAAATTTTCTCTCAGCAATCACAAAAGCGATTTGAGACTAGATTCAGATTGAGATGCGATGTGCGTAGCAGACGAAAAAAACGCAGTTTGAGCATTATTATTCATTAAGTGATCCCTAGGTGGCGTTGATGGAGAAAACTATTCAAAAATGTTCTTTTTGTATAATGTCACAAAATGTCGCCTTGAATTGTGCAAAAAACCGGTTAAAAATTTCATAAATGAAAACGGCACATTAAAAATTAATTAAATCACGCGTTTTATACACCATCTATCACTTTGTATTGCAAACATAAGGCCAATATTTATAATACAGGAATGCCTACACGATGAAAAATGATACAACCAATAAGCTGACATTCGACTGTGAATTGAAAGTAAAACAAACAAACAAACAAACAAACAAACGATCAAACCTAATCATCATCGGTGCAATACGCTGCAAACGAGGGTTGGGATCTCAAATAGATGAGGGCAGTTTCAAAATAATAATAAAAAAAAGAATCAAACAAACAAAAATAACACGCACACACGAGATGGGGGGTCATCCACAGCAACACGAAAAACACGCGCGCGCACACACCTGCTGAATTCAATCAGTCCGATCCTTCTGACGAAAAAGAAAGAAAATTCAAGTTATGATGAACAAACGGATTTTTGTCGGGAGCTGTAGAGAGAGGAGGGGAGAGTTTCCATTTATGTACAAGTAACACTCGGCTTCTTGAATGATAAAACTAAACAGCAAAAAGACCGAGACCAATTTTGTTTGTTTTCTTTCTGTAAAGATAGAAGAGGGAATGGCGTGAGTTGCGTGTGTGTCTGTGAGGGAAGTAGAAGAGAGAGAGAGAGACAAGGGTTTCAATCTGAAGAAAAACAAACAGAATGATTCAAAAAAATTCAATCTCAAGTTTTGTTTTGTTATTTTTTCTCATTTTTACGGGAGGAAGAATTCGTGCTGTGCTCGGAGACGACTTGATTCTTCCGGCGATATTTTCCGTTTCAAATAGAAACCCAAACTTTTTTTTTCTGTCTCGTTATTTTATCGCTAATGATTTATAAATTTAAGCTCGGTTGAAATGAACTTCTTCTTTCTCTCTTTCTCTCATCGCTTTTTTATTGTATTATTATTTTTTTTTTTTAAAGAAGAAAACAACTTTCCCGTTATATCACATAATAGGCCCTTAACCTCCCCAGTTTCAAAATTCACGAGTATTTGGATGACCCAATTATTTGTTGTCAAATGGACTCGCCCCGAAAACAAAAATGCCTTTTCTCAACAAAAACTATTCAAAATCTAATAGAGAGAGAGAGAGTGAGAGAGAAAGAAGCCTGTGGTTTCCTGTTTAATATGAATGCAACGTCGATTCAAATCCACACACACACACACACACACAATCACACGAACGAACCAACGCACAACATGAAAAATTGGGGGGAAAGGAGGATATAAAGATATTCAAATTGGGAGAAAAAAAAAAAAACATTTTTTGAATCCCTCCCGCGTTCGCGCCCTCTCAATCATACCCCAAAAAGACACACACAAACAGAGAAACAAATCAGACACACGGCAAAAATACTCGGTGATGGATGATTGTCCGCAAACACACGTAAACGCATTCATACAAATACATACACACGCCAAATTTTCACACGGGAGATTATTTTTTGTTTATTAAATGGAAAAAAAAAGTTTAAAATTTATTTTTTTTTTTGTTGGTTGAAAGAAACGGGAGTGGAACCAAAAAAAAAGAGAGAGAGAGAAAGATGATATACACATGACATTTACAATCAAAAATTGTCGAGTGGTTGTTTTGTTGTTTCGAAATAATAATAATGAAAAAAAAGATACACATTGGGGGGACAGAGAGAGTGTGTGTGTGGGGGGTAGCTATAAGAGCACGCAAAAAAATGGGTTGTCCTCCCCCCTCGAAATATTCTAACGGGGAATTTTGAAGGTGTGTAAAACCTCTTGTTGATTGGCACGAGAATAATTGTGTTTTTTTTTTATTTTTATTTTATTTTCAACTTTTTTTTTGATTCAAGGATGGGGGCGAATAAGATAGAGAAAAAAAAATTCAAAAATTGGCGCGTTCCCGGATTTTTCTCTCCCCCCCCCCCCGCTACACACCCAGAGAGGCCGAAGAAAAAAGGGGGAAAATATCAAACAAAAGATGAAATCGAATTTTTTTGTTGCTTGCTTAAATTAAAATAGGGATAGTATAGTTATTAATTATTAATAGATGATGGGAAGCAAGTTAAAATGAAATTGTTGACGATAAGAAAAAATGAAACTTTGCCGTTTTCGTTGAATATCCTTCAATTCCCTCCTCAAACTCAAACTCGCCATCAGCAAATCAATGTGAGGTGCGTCTGCTCTGCGGTGGGTTTTTTTACGAAACGGTTGACAAAAGAAAAATCAAGGAGGAAATGAAAATGAAATGAAAAAAACAACCCTGTTGAACCTGAGGTCACGCCCATCATCATCACCATCAGCTGTTGTTTGTTAATTTGTGTGTCTAGTCTCTTTTTCTTTCTTGTTATTTATAATAAACGAAATGTGTGTGGTGGATAAGAAGAAGAAAGAAAAAACGGAAGGAAAAATAGAAGAACCTCTCTCGAAAATCATCAATCATCCATCATAGAAATTCGGTGGCGATCACGCGAGATGGCACTGTCTTTCCAATCATTTGCAAACGGGGGGGAGGAGGAAGAGGAAGAGGTGGGCACGCAAAAAAATTTTTGTTTCAAATTGAATAATTTTTTCTTTTTCTGAGAACGAAAAAAAAAATGTAGGGGGAAGATGGAGCAGCAATAAGCGGATTCCTTTAGTTGTCAAGTTTCATTTTTAAATCAAACCCTGAGCGCCACGCCACAGTTGTTGAACTTTGTGTAAAAATAAGCCAATGGAAGGTACGATTGGGTGGGGGTGGGGGGGGGGAGGAGGAGGAGTTGTGATTTCATCAGGTGACACTGACAATGGCGTGCGAATTGGTGTCGGAGGCTTTGCTGACGGATGAATGGGCCTTGTCTTTGTTGCTGTTGCTGCTACACTGACCCGTCAGCTGGTTGACACTCAACGGATTGTTGATGTCGTGCGGATTGGTGCCGATGGGGTGCCGGTGGGGCAGGTTGGCCGGCGGTAGGAGCATCCCGTGATGGTGTTGCTGCTGCTGCTGCTGTTGGTGTTGGTGATGAGAATTCTGATGCTGCTGCTGTCCAGTCGGCACCGGGTGATGCGGATGGTGGGAGTGATGGTGATGCGAATGATGGACCGAATGGTGTGAATGACCCGATCCGGACGGACTAGGCCCTGGCAGCATGTTGTACAGTCCGAAAGGTAGGCCCGGCGTGCTGCCGTTGCCGGAAGACGACGACGACGACGAGGAGGACGAAGCGGCCGAGAGACTCGTCTGGGCCGTGATCAGCGACGACTTGCCGATGATGCCGATGATGGCGTCATGTCCACTCGTCGTGTAGCTGGCCGAAGACGGGGTGGCCGGCGACGGCGTCAGTGGGCACGGAGAGGCCAAGCTCGTGCTGGGACTAGGTAGGATGGCCGGACTGGCAAGCGAGGAGAGGCTGAGACCTGGACTGGAGAGTCCCAAATCGGAAGCCGAAGTGGCACCTCCGTCATCGTCGTCGGCTGCGCCAGCGTCCGAGTCGCTGCTGGCGCCGTCGTCGTCGTCCACTTTGGAATCGGGTGAACGCGTTTCGCCCACGCTGCCCGCGCTGCCCAAATTGTCCTCAGAGTGGTCCGCCTCGTCCGCCCCGTCCATGTACCGGATGCACTTCTTCTTCCTCCTGCGAATCGACACCATTCCCCAAAGCAAAAGGGCAAAGACAAAACAAAAAAAGAAAAGACGTTTAAAACCAAATTGCTGACGAATGTTTCAAAAATGAACAAATTTAAATTATCGACAAATCAAAAAATTAGGCCAAGAAAAACGGAAAACAGAAACATTCCACTAATTTCGAGTGAATAAATGGCGGCAATCCAACTATATAAAATTAACGTGGAGGGAAACATCAACATTTTTAAAAATCTAATTAAAAATAAAAACTAAAAAACAAACAATCCAAATAAACAAAACAGACATCTTTTTTTGAAACAATGTGGAATGCGTCATGCTTTTTTCCACAAATTATAAATGTTTTTTTTTGTCTTCGCTACGCAGCAGGAGAGAAAGATCCGGCGAAATTTACAAGAAGAAGAACCTAAAACACTGAAAAATTCGTTTTTTTTCTGGCAAAAAAGAAGAGAGAGAGAAAGATCAATAAATCCAATCAACCGAAAAACCAAACAAACAAATGTCATACAAAAAAATGTGAATAAATAAAAATTACAGCGACAAAACTGAAAAATTGTGTCGGTCTAGAAGAGGGAGGAATTAACAACCAAAAAACAAACAGACCAACATAAATTCTTGAAAAATAAAAAATCAAAAAATAAATCAAAATTTAGAAATTAAGAAAAATAAATTGATCACGAGATGAGTTTGCACGGTCAAAAAGTTTCCAACACCTTGTCAAAATTTGCTGTGCCGTGTGGTTGGTGATGTGTCGATGTCACGCGTCGCTATCTATTTATTTATTTCGCGGGAGGGAGAGGAATTGGGGGGGATCACTTCGTTCGAAAAAAATAATAAAGTTGAATGAGGAAAAATGAGGAGTAGTCTGGATAATCAATCTTCTTCTTTTTCCTTTTTTTATTTTTGGTAAAAATTTTTGTAAATTTTTTCTGGTTTCTATATTATTCTTCAGTTATTTTTTTGTTTTTGGTCTTTCTTGAGATAAGTCGTCGAACGCAATTTCTCTTCTTCTTTTTTATCTTCTCTTTTCCTCCTTAATTTACAGGTTGACGTAGGTAGGCTCTTGCGGTGACAGCTGGTTGATGAGCGTCGTCGCCGCGGCGGCCAGAACGGAATCCTCGACCGATGACGACAGATCAAACTGGTGATGAAGATGATGATGATGATGGTGATGTTGTTGTTGCTGTTGTTGCGTCTGCTGCTGCTGCTGCTGATGCAGGAGATGGTTCAGGTGGTGGAGCGACGACGGCTGTTGTTGAGCCGATTCCACTAATGTCGTGTTGTTACTACTTTGCTGTTGCTGCTGCTGTTGTTGCTGCTGCATATGGTTGTTGAAATTCTCCAGCGACAGTCCGGCAAAGTGTGCCATGGCTCCGTAATTGAAGGCCGCTGCTGCGGCAGCGGCAGCCGCAGCGGCCGCCGCAGCTGCCGAAGACGTCGGAGGTAAGACGAGGACGCTGGCCGTGTTGTTGGCTCCTCCGCCGCGGCCGCCGTGGTCGCCGTAGTGATGCGACGACATTTGCGGAAGAATTCCGTTGCTCGTCTGCTGGTGTCGGTTGCTGGAAGCGATCGAACTTGTCGTCGTCGTAGTTGTCGAGTGGTTGTTGTTGTTGATGTGGTTGACCGGCGTCGTCGACTGCGATGGAGGAAGAACTGCGACCGGCGTCATCACTCCGCCGGTTCCGGGAGACGGCAGCGACGCGTTGTCCGCCGAATGAGTCGAGCGCGAATGTCCGGGACTGTTTTTCGTTTTGTTTTTTCGTTTTTTTCAATTCGATTTTTTCGTTTTTGTTGTTGTTGGTCGATTCGAACGATCGGGGGCGACGGATTACAAGTTTCAGTTGTAGTTTAGATTTATAGATAGATTCATATTGTTTGTTTTTATAGAGATACTAACAACAGATTTGTATGCGTGTGTCGGCCAATGAGCGTCAAGGCAAACGGTGAATTTGAAAAATGGAATAGCAATTCTGAAAATGTTACAAACGAGTCAAGTGACGTGTGCCTTGACGCTGGGCAGACACACTCCACATTTTCTGACGTGCAAACACACACGGCTTCTTCCCTTTTTTGAAAAATCATTTGTTTTGCTTTCTCTTTTTTAAATCTAGAAATGAAAAAATTCAACGGAATAAAACGAGAAACAACTCAGGAAGAAAAACAAACAATAAGAAATGAAGAAGAATAATAATAGGAGGATTCTATGAGGGAATTTTTCGGGTGGGGTCTAGTGATCATCAACACGACGGACGAATTAAGTCACCGACGGAATTTCGTAACCAAATCAGAATGTTGAACTCAAATCAAAATGTTTTTGTGTCCACACAGACGAATAGACAGACAAACCCAACGAGATGAAGAAGAAGAAAAACAAAAACAACCAACAAAATCAGGAGGAGGAGGAGTGGGACAACCAAAAACTCATCAAAAAATTGTTAATTTTATAATAATAATAATAAGAAGAAGAACGAATTCGGTGATTTTCACTTTTTGGCGTGGTGATTTACAATCAATTAAAAGTAAAGAAATCATTTGTCAAATCAGTAAAACCAACTAAAAATTTTGCTTCTAAAATAAAATTCCAATAACAAAACAAAAGTGGGAGGGAAGAAGTAGAATAAAAACTTATCCTAAAGAAAAAAAAAAAAGTTAATTTCTGATTGGGTTTTTACCTGCAAGGTTTGCACCATTGACTCTGCTGGTCGAGGCCGTACCGCGCCCGGCATTTTTTCATGTTGTTACCTAATAACGCAAACAACGAAAAAAAAAGAGATAACGAAAACGAAAAGAAAAGATTCAAGCCATTAATTCACACACTAATAAAATTTTGCTTTAAAATAATAATAAAAAAAATAATTAAAGAAAAGCAAGGACAAAGTATGTAATTTGATTTTTTTAGTGAACGTGTGTTAGAGAGAGAGAGAGAGAGAGAGAAGGGTCGGAAATGTTATGGGATTAGTAGTTGATGAAAGGATTAGAGACGAAAAAAAAAATTGGCAATGAAAATAGCGTGTCGGGATCGTGTGAACTTGAATGTGTGTGTGTGTCTGGTGAAATAATAATAAAAGGGAGAAAACTATGGCCGTGACGAGACACACAAAAGTCTAAGAGGTTCTATAAAAATATGCGTCCATGCATATCTAAAGAGCAGTAATAGTCGGGGAGAGACTACCAGTAGCCAGGGCTTTTGAAAATGAAAAAATTAACTAAACGCGCTGGAATTAATTTTTGTAGGAAAAAACAAAAACAAGAAATTACGTCACGTGTCTTTTTCTCTTTGCGTCAGGTGTGTGTCGGGGGAGAAAATGGGGGGAAAAACTGAAGGCGTAATAAACGAGACTAAAATGTTTACACACACACACACAACAGACACGGGGAATTTTGTGGCGGGAGTGGCCAATAAAAGGGAGGACTAATAATTAAAAAAAAAGAAGAGAATTGTGTGGCTATTGGTGGTGGTGAGACCATTCATCACGAGTAAACTATTGTGGGAGGGTAAAGGGAGGGATTTGTCCCTGTTTTTTCTTGCTTGTCTGGCCATCAACAATACAGTTAAAAACCGCGCAATTTTTTTTTTCAAAATTTGAAATAAAAAATGTCAAGGGAATTCAAAAGGTGCCGAAAAAATTCACAAAAAAGTGGAGGGATCGGTGGTGCAACATGGAGACAACCAAGTGGAAACCAAAAAATGGAGAACACACAACAACAACAAAACTAAAAAACAAACAAAACGGCAACCAACCACACACACACACACACAGAAAGTCAAATAATAAAAAAGAAAAGGTTTTGGGGGCTACACACGTACACACAGAAACAAAAACGGACAAATAACAACAAGAAGGGAATGAAAACAAAAAAAAAAGGATCTTCTCGGTCTGAAAAGCACAAGACAAGAGAAAAGACAAATTGTAACTACTACTGTAAAAAGTTTTTTTAAAAAAAGAGACTAGTATGCACGCAGACTAAATAGTAAGAAAAGACTAAAGGCGATGGGGGGAATGATTCACGACCGTATACAATCAAAGGTGAGTGCCAGGTAAAATGGAATTTTACAAATAAAAATAAAATAGACGCTGGCTATGTGCATCAAGGTTATTTTTCTTTCGTTCTACATCGCGCTTTTTTTATCTCTTTTATTTTCAAGAGGAAATAAAAGAATTTTTTTCTAAAACACAAAAACAAAAAAAAAAAGTATTTAATGCTAAACGAAAGAAGCCGAGAAGAACTGGTTCCGTGACCGAGCGCACTCAATCCCTTTCGACTATCGGTAAAAGGAATAAAATTATATAAGAACCGACTAGAGTGAGTAAAGTGGAGAGAGGAAAATGGAGGGGGGGAGTACATTTTCAACCCAAAAAAAAAGAACGGGAGAAATCAAATAAAATCAAATGAAAAAAATAAATAAATTAGAGGGGGGAAAAATAATAATTGGGTAAGAAAAAGGAGTGGGCGGACAGGTACGGAGATGAGTGTGTGCTGCGCGGTTGATTTGATTTTTTTTTGTTACGTAATAAAAAAAAATCCCAAATTAAAGGAAAATAAATAAAGCGGGACCAGAGAGGCAATGTCCGAACGATCAGCAAAAAAAAAAAAAAAAATCAAAATCAAAATCAAATGGATTCTTCTAAAAAAAAAATAATAAAAAAATATTTTTGGTGGATTTTTTTGGTGATGTGGTTGGTGGAAGTGATGGTGGTTGGTGTGTATGTGTGTTTTTTTTGTTTTTTTGTTTTTTTTTCAATTACCTCCGGCCTCACTCGGTTTCTCCCGCCTTCGTTTCCTCTTCTTTCCCTGGGCGTAATTATCACGGGCCGTCCAGCCGGGATGCAGCTGCATGTGGACCTGCCGCTCTTTGCGTGCCAGTTCATAGTATTTCGACTGTTCCTCGCGGCCGAGAGCGTGCCACTGTGCACGATGGAAGGATTGACGGACCACAAACGAAGAAGAAGTCGACCCACGAAGACGGTTGAAGGAAGAACCCAGCGCCAATTTTGGAATTTTTTTCGTTTTTTTTTCAAAAATTTCGTTGTTTTCGTGGACATTGTTTTGATGTTGCGCGCGGTCGTTCGTTTTTTGTTTTGTTGTTTTGTGGAGGGATAAAGGTGGGTCAAGGTGGGACAAAGAGGATGGTTGGCGTGTGTCCAAAACAGAAGGTAGATCGGTCACAAAGGTGGGGGAAAAAATATTATATAATAAAATAATAATCAACAAACAACATTTTTTGGTAGTTTTGTTGGTTGTTGGTTGTTGTTTGGGGGCAAAACGATTGGTCACGTCATGGGCCAATCAAAACAAATTTTTTCCAACATAAATCAAACGGACAGGAGGAGGAGGAGGAGGGAGGAGGAGAAGAAGAAACAAACACAAAAGGGGAGAACCAAAGAACCGATCGTCGATAAAAGGAAAGATTGTGGGGAAATCGGGTTGCATTTGAAATGTTGCGGGATAATTTTTTAAAAGGTTCCAGGAAAATCAGGAAGAAAAGAAGGTCACACAGAGAGAGAGAGAGAGGAGCAGGAGGAGAATTTTTAAAAAAAAAGAGACAAATAAAAAAAAAATAGAGGATGGTTAGTTCTGATGTACGTTCCATCATTGGCCTCCCAAATAAAATTTTCCAAAAAAGAAATGACGGAATCGCTCCCGATTTCTTTTTTCAAAAATTTGGTTTAAATATAATTATTAATCAAGATTCAACAATTTGAAAAAACAAACAAAAAGAAACCCTCGTCGAGAAAAAATAGTGGAGAGAGAAACAATAAATAACAAAATGATAAATAAACGATTTGTTAAGAAATTTTCAAAAATCCGCGACACATCCACACAGAGACGAGAGAGAGAGAGAGAGAAACAATCAAATAACACAATCAACAGCGTAATAACACACCAAATAAAATAGAGGGAGATTTCACTTGGACACGTTCGAGAGAGAGAGAGAGAGTTAAAAAAAAATCATATCGATTATAAATTATTTGTAAATAATTTTTTGTTCCCTAAAATTTTGGTTTCCCTAAATTTCAACCCCTAAATAACTTTGGAAAATAATCAAAAAATATAATCCTCGGATGGAGAGTCGAGATCGTCGTCGTAAAAAAAAAAGGGCCGGTGTGTGTGTGTGTCAAAAATGATGTTGTGTATAATGTGTGTGTATGTGTGTTGATGCAATCAAAAAGTGTTGAGCGTTAAAAGGAGAGAGAGAGAGAAGTAGAATTGTTGTTGTTCAAGAAAGAGAGAGAGAGTAGAGAGAGTGGTAGTAGTAGTATTTTTTTTTAGCAGATTGGACGCAGATCATCAACGGTTTAAATACCTCCGTCAGCGGCTTTGTCGCGCTTGTTGCGCCGCTTGCGAGCGGCGCCCGACGCGACGCTGTCCCTCATGGTCCAGTTTGGATAGAGCTGCATGTGCAGTTGACGTTGCTGGCGGGCCATCTCATAGTATCGCGATTGCTCTTCGCGGCTCAACGTGTGCCACTTTAATTTTTTGAATTTTCGTATTTTTTTGTGCGGGAGGGGAAATCGCAACGAACGAACGAACGAAAATAAAAAAAAAAAAATGTCCGGAAATAGAGAGAGATGGGACGGAGAGAAATATTAAAACATTTGTGTTGTGCTGTTGTTTTCTTCTTAATGAAAAAATATAGAAATAATTTGCATAAAAAGGGAAAATCACAACCCCACCCCAAATATGAATTGGAATGGATACCCATCATTCATTCATATCCCCCTCCCAGCGCCTACTGATGACGACGGGTTAGAAAATCAAAACTGGAACTCTGTCAGGTTTTTGATTGAATAATTACGAATCCATCAACCCCCCCCCCCCCACACCAAAAATGGACAAAATAAAAATAGGACGAGATGTTATTAAAACCGAAAAAAAAACTCAACTAAAAAAAAATTAATCGAATGAATCAATTGGAAAAAAAAAATAACTTAAAACAAATCAAACAAAACAATACTACTACCCCGCCCAAAAAATTTCGAAATTTTAATAATTAGAAATAACGACAAAAATGGGCAAAGCATTTCTTTCAAATGAAATCAACCAACTTCTTTTCATGGTTGCTTTCGTACCAAAAAACTATCAATTCTTTTTCTTTTTTGAACCCCGATTGTCGTTATTTCGATCGAGACAATTAGACAAAAACTCCAACTTGGAGCAAATAAAACGTCATTTGTGTTTGCTATTGTTGTAGGAGGAGAGAAGAAGCTTACCCGTCGGCCGAGGATTTGGTTGATGGCGGCGCTCTCTTTGAGCGTGCATTCGGCTACCACTTTGGCCCGCATCTCCTTCATGTAGAGCATGAACGCGTTCAACGGCTTCTTGATGTGCGGCTTCTTCTTCTCGGCGGCTAATGCCCGGGCGAATAAATAAATAACCAAAGACAAAAACAAAAAAATCCCCACCGAAAAAGAAGAAGAGAAAACGTTAACAACCATTTTTGATCCATCAATTTCTCTGCGCGTTCTCTTTTATGTTGGGCGCTTGGCGAGCTCATGTTTACCTTGGGAGGAGGTGTTGTTGTTGTTGGGCGGTGTCGACTGCGTCGTCGACCTAGAGTCCGACTGTGTCGCTGAACTGCTGGCCGCTTTGGCATCATTGTGTCCGCTTCTGCTTTGGCCGGACCAAACACAAAAGGGAGGAGGACCGAAATAATAAAAAGAAAAAAAATCAAGTGTTAGTACGTCAGCGACCGCTAGATGGCTTTGGCGCAGGGATTTATCGTCAAAAAGAATAAAATGAAACCCCTCGCTTCTTAAGGAATAAAAAAAACTTGCCCAGCTTCTTTCTGTTGTTTTTCCAAGTTAAAAACTCGTAAGAATAATCTTTACCTGTGATTTTGTTCGCCTAAAAGACCCATAGAAAGTCCAGGTTCTTGTTTGACGCCATGGTGAAGACTCGACAATGCGGCAGCGTGGCCTGGACTCATCAGCGGATGGCCGCCGTGCAGTCCCGGATGGGGTAACAAGCTCGGAGAAAACCTAGACACACACACGACAAGACATTTTCGATTCACACAAGGGGGAAACGAAAAAAGAAAAAAAAAAGGAAATATATATTTATTTATTTAGACATGTTGTTGTTGTTGTTGCTGCTGTCATTCAGATTACCAAAAGGTCCGTTAACATTCCATTGAAAATCCCACCGAAGAAATGTTTAAAAATAAAACCAAAAAAAGGAACTTCCCCCCTTTTTTTTCTCTCTCTCTCAAAGAAGAAAAAACTCATTCTTCTTCTTCTCTTTTACCTTTTCTCTTTTGATAATTTAAATTCACGGGGTGCCATAAGATTGGGGTGGGGGGGGTTTGGTGGTGGGGGTCTAAAGTTAAAAAGGAAATGGGAACTTCGTGCGCGTTGGGGTAAAAGAGAAAGAAGATGAAAAGGGAAGAAATATAAATCAGTTCCGTGTAGACCGTCGAGGAATTACTAATCAAAACGAAACGAGGAGGGGGGGAAATCATATTTATACATACATATAATAAGACTCTCTCTATCTTTTGGGCTTTTCCATCTCTGAAAGAAGAAGAAGAAGAAGCGTCTTATTTCGATACAACTAAAAGGAAAATTCTTGAGCTGTAAAAAAAAAGGGCCTTCGAGAGAAGAATTCTTGACATTGTACAAGAATCGTGTATAGATTTGCAGCGTCACTTTCGTTTCTTCTTCTCCTACATTCCCTCCTTTTTTTTTAATGATTGATAATAGCCAACGAAATTTAATATATTTTTTTTTCCCTTCAAATTTAAATTCGATGAAAATAACTTTTCCATAAAAATTTCCAATTTTTTTGCTTTCATTCTTTTTCTGGATCATTTTCTTTTCGTTCTTTTTTCGCGCTTGCGTGTTCCGAAGGGAAGAAATAAATAAAAAAAAATTCTAAGGGAAATGTAAAGAAAAGAAGATTTGTTTGTTGTGGGTTTGAATATCAACAGCCAACACACATCAGGAAGTTGATGGATGTTTGCTGCGCCTCCTCTTCCCACTTCTTTTCTTTTCCCTCGCGCAGAGAAGAAATACACAACAAGGATGGTGGGAGGGGGGAATATATATAGAAGAAGAAGAAGAAGGTGGTGGTGGTGGTGGTGGTGGGAGAGAGGAAAGATGATGATGATGATGATGAAGAAGAAGAAAATTGTCGCGTCATCTTGAATGTCTGCTGCTTTTTTTATGATGAACACACAACAAGAAGAAGGAAAAAAAGAAATACACAGAGACCAGAGTATTAAGTTTCTCATGGACTGGGGAGGCGTGGCCAGAAAAACTCGACATCTTTTTTTCCTTTTTTTCTTAATAATAAAAAAATAATATAGAAAACGTCAAACGTTTCTCTGGCTTTTTTTTATATCAGAAAAAAGGGAAAAAAAGAAGAAAATAATCTTGAAATATAAGAACTGAGAATCTCGAATTCGATCCTGTCTCACTGTAAGCAAGTGAATATAACCTAATAAAAACTGCCACCAACAAACACCAAATAACCCAGCCCCCCTCTCCTCTCCTTTTGCTCAACTAAAATTTCAATTTTTCTTTTTTTGGTTACCTAGGCAGTGATGCTGAAGGCAGTTGTAACCCGGCCGGATAAGGACTGCGGAATGCAGCTGCTGCGGATGAGATCGGATACATACCACCAGAACTGTGATGCCTATATAAAAAAAAGGGGAAAAAAAAAGTTAGAAGGAGAAAAACAAAAATGGAACACACACGCATAGACATATTTTTATACACAAGTCGGGGAAAAAAAATAGAAAAATTAAATACGACACTTCCCCTCCCCCTCCAGTTACATCACCAGAGACACAGGTGGTGAACAAATGGTCAAAAAAAAAGGTAAAATTAGAAATAATGTTTTCTTACAAAAAAGCTAGTCGCAAAACTCATTTTTCAATGACCCCCTATTCTAAATTTATTCATTTTTACTTTTTTTACTTTTTTAAGCCCCGCAATTAGGAAAACGAGCCTGTAGTGTATGTGTGATGACGCTCACCACAGGGTGTAGTAGTATGCCAGACTGAATGGGGGGGGGGGGATGGGAATTAATCACCCGAAGAAATCCAAAAAGAAGAAGAATGAAAAGCCTTTTTCTCTTCTTCTTCTTTTCAAATACTTTTTTTTTTCTCTTTAAATCCCTAGTAAAGAATAGAAAAGAATAAAACTTACCAGGACGTCATCTGGGCCATTTCGGGACTCAGCATGGGGTACGGATACTGGGTGGGGGCGAAGGAGTACATCGACGGCCGAGGAAGACCTACGAAAACAGCAGCAAAATAAGTAAAGAAGCATAAAAATAAAAATAATAATAACAATATATTTATTAGTTTGATAGATTCATCCCCCAAGGCATGTAAAAATTAAATCAAAAACTCGACTTGTAATCAATCACCGCTTCCAAATTTGGAGCGCTGGCGCAGTTCAAATCGAAAAAAAAAAAAAAAAAAAACAAGTCTCGTGAAAAATCTCAATTCCTTCCACAACTTTTTGTGGGTATTGAAATAAAGAAGGACAACTACTTCAACTTTTTCATAACCCTCCCGACTTCTTGACGATCTTTTTATATTTTTTTAAATTTTAATTCAAACACAGACGAGTGGGCAGGAGCTCTGCGGATGCCGAATCGATAACAAGAGGACATCATTTGTCCGTGTTCATTCTGGCATTTCTTTTCTTTCAATTCCTCGACAACTTTACCAGCTGAACTGACTGGTGTGTGTGTGTGTGTGTGTGTACCCCCCTTCTGTCGACGACGACCCCTTCTCATCATCATCATCATCATATCGATTCATTGACGGCCGGAACAAAAGAGAACCGGATCCTTTTCTAGACACTGATGACAGATGAGAACTTCGGGTCCCAAAAACCAACTCTCCCTTTTTTAAACTTGACTGTACTACTACTACTCCTACTCTATATATTCCACACACACACACACACATTGAAATGCTGCAGCTCCTTTCAATTCAACGTCCTCCTCTCGGGTAGACACACAAAAAAAGGATCGAGACTTGCGGCCCCTTTTGTTCGGGGCAGAGTCTCTTGTTTGATACGGTTCCTTCTCATCTCCATTCTCTTGACACAACAGCAGCAGCAGCAGCAGCAGCACAGAGGACAAAATTCGACGCCCCGTTATCACCCGGTGAAATCGCACACACACAAAAAAGGGGAAACCAGTGGGGGAGGAGGAGAGTGAAATGCTAAACTTTTGAGAATTGAGAAAGAAGAAAAAACATGACGTCATTTCCAAATGGAACTCGGATGGATTTAAATAAATAAATAGAAAGGGGGGAGCCAACAGAAAATGGATCTCTACTACTTGACGAAATTAAAATCTATCGACACGTCGGTAGTAGTTATAGTAGTAGCAGCCGTGACCACTGTAATAGGTGATCCCATTGCCGATCGAATTTCAAGCCCAGGATCAAAAACCCGACCACACAGTGTGGCCTACGAAATGAAGAAATTTTAAAAAATAAATGAAAAGTCAAAAACTGCTGATGAATAGCTTACCCATGGCTCCTGCCGTTTTCGGATCGAGTTGGTAAGGTGGAATGCCCATGTGGGCCGGTGGTGGCTGGCCGAGATGAGGATCGCCGCCTCCCTGGTAGAAGAACTGGAGCGATGAGGCTGCAGCGGCCGCGGCAGCCGCGTGATGCGCTGCTGAACCCAAATGGCCCATCTTATTGCCCTTAAACAGAAAAGACACACGAAATGCACAACACACACAAAAAGAAGAGAAACAAGTTAGTCTGGAGTGTCGTCACATGTAAGCATTTCAACAACAAAACAGTAAAAACAAAACATCGAAAATAGATGAGAGGCGGATAAGTCGAACATTTTTACGTAACAAATTTCCAGGAGCCATTTGAATTGCACAAGATGGGCCCTCGATCAATTGAAGCGGTGCTCCTTTCGATACCTCGCCAGTTTCAAAGTGCCTGTGTACTATATTGGATAACATGCTGCAACAAAGAGCACCCCTCTCTCTCTCTCTCTCGATGGCAACATATATCCCAGCGTGTTTATACAAGACCAACACACAAAAGAGGGGGGGAGGCCAATCGGCTGGCGGTCCAGCAGCTGCTCTTTAGTGATCCCACTCAATTTCGATGGCTGATCTTTTGTAATAAAAACAACATTTGGACACTGGTACAATAGAAAAACCTCCTTCCTAGTTTTTTTGTGTTATCCTGGCAGTCTAAATCGATCCTCGATCGAAAAGAAATCTGGTCCCCCCCCCCCCATGTACTTAAACATAACATCTATATACCTTGCGCCGGCTCTCTCAAAGCGATGCGCCAACAATGTAATTACGTGTACCGAGCGCACGCGACATCCTCCCCCCCTGAAATCATCATCATCCCTCCTCCTTCCTCGCCCAGGAATAAGAGAAGAGAAAAAATAAAACTCTGTGAAACTCAAACGAGAAAGGAGAGAGAGAGGAATCTCTTTGATCTCGGTCTGGTACGTGTGTACAACCGGCCCGGCCCTGTGTGTAACGTCGCTGACATCTGCATAAGGCAATCGACCGACGACTTATTTCCGAGCTGATGGCAATTGACAATCACATCTCTCTCTCTCAAAGGGAACCTTTGCCGCCGCCGGATCAATAGCTGCTGTGCATCTCCTCTGCTCTGCTCTCTAGAGTCCTTCTCTCTTTAGATATATATTTTCAAGCTTTAAGTTGGGTTGAAATTTATTTCAAAAAGTTTCAACATATTCACGGGAATCCCTTTTGGCCTTTTTTTCTTGTCCCGAGCAGGAAAAAGGAAACTCTTCCAACTCAATTTGCAAGGCAGAGTGAAATCAGAGAGAGAGGGAGAGAACCCTGTTTGAAATGCGAAACCCTCCCTTTTGGCTTTAGCTGCGTCGTGTGTGTTAAACGTACACACAGAGACTGGCCATCAAAATTGAAAAAAAATTCAGAGTTGAATACTGGAGAATTTTTACATATTGCTGCCAGCTGAATCAGCTGATGTGTGTGGAGGGGATTTCTATTGTGTGTCACACCACCACTCTTCATATCATTTCTCATTGTTCTCTCTGCTCCTGAACTAGACTCTAGTCTCGGCAATCTTCCATTCTTCCAGCTCAATATTTGAAGAGGAGAGTGAGACGGAGTTGGGGGTTCTTATATTGGCACCCGCCCATGGGTTCGGGAGGAAGTCGGTGGCGGCCATCAATCGATGGTCGTAATACGAAAAAAAAGGGAGGAACTCGCATGAGAGCACCGGATGAAAGGCCGACGGAGGGAGGGAGGTGAGAGGCAGCCACTTATTAGAATGATTGTGCGGATACACACATATCCATCTCTCTTCTCTTCTCTTCTAGCTTCTTCTTCCATCTCTTGTACACATATTCTTCATTCTTGTCGCCCCCCTTTCATTTCCTTAAGCTCCCCCCGGAAACCGGCAACGGAACCAATAAGCGCCGGGGAGATGGCGGCGTCGGCGTCCGACCAATCGGCGCCTCGTTCAAAAGAGCCGTGAGGGGCGTGGCCGTCAGCCCAGAAAATGCTTGCGCAAGAGCTTCGACAACGGGAGGGAGGGGGGGTTTCTCAACCCACCGCCACACACACACACCACTCGACACCACTCACGCATTGCCAATCACTATATTCCGATGCTACCGACTTACACCACCACCACCCACCCACTCCACCCACTCCGAACGGGTCTACAAGAGAAAAAATGAGAGACGTTGGGGAGCGCCAATGTCGTCCAACTGAAAAGACTCTACTAATCAGAATAATCTCTCCTCTTGAGCAGAGCAGCCATTTTGAAGTTGGGTGGAGTGGGGGGGGATCCTACAAGAACATTACACATGAGCCTAATGAGAAAGAAAGAAGAAATTCCGAATCAAATGTTAACAAAAAGGAAAAAAAAAAATATCACGAGAAGAAGACGTTTTGGATTCGGGCCCACATATTCCAAAACGACAAGAATGTCCTCTGCTTCTTCTTATTCAAAAAGTTTTTGGGTTTCCTTTCTGGTGGGGGTTTGAAATAGACGCCAAAGGCCCCAGGCCAAAAAGGTCGAACTGGAGAAAAATAAATTCCAATCGTTCCAGATGATGATGATGATGCTACTGCAGCAACTTCTTTTGTTCTTATTTTTTTTGTTTTTTTTTTCTATTTGGAAAAACACCCGAAATAAACCGACGTGTCTTTTTCTTGAAGGGAGGGGGCGTTGCGGGAGTTTTGAAAAGGGCCACTTGATTTCTTATATTTATTTTTATCAAAATCTCAAAATCTGACGAGAGAGAGAGAAAGAGAGAGAAGCTCGAGGGCAGAATTCGTGTCATAGACACAAGGTTCAGCGAGAGCACGTACACATAAAAAAATATAAAAATCAGGGCTCCTGGGCTAGCTCCTATTATATCTCTTTCTCTCTCTAGCTCAAATAGCACCTACTACTACGACGGCTGCTACCTAGTTAGTTGGTACGAGTGTATATTTTATGACGGATATTTCCCTTATTTTCTTCGTCTCTTCGAGTAGGTAGCAGCCAGCCAAAGGAGATGGTCAAATAGACAAACACAGCAGCAGACAAGGAGAGTCTGCTGCCGCGTGAGTCGAGGGCGTGACTCTTTTTTTTTTTTCCCCTATCCAACAACTGGACTTGGGTTCTCTCTCCCACCCAAACAAAGGCCAGCACGGTCACGAAATATCTCTCCCTCTCACCTTTTCTAAAACAACTTTTTTTTCTTTTTCTTTTTCTTTAAAAAAAAAAAAAAAGTTTTTCTTCAAAAATATGGCGACTCATCCGGTTCGTGATTTATCCCCCAGCGTCAGAAACGCACGAAAAAGGTCTCGATTTTTTTGTTCTCCTTTCTTTATCACTTCCGGTCCGTGAGGTGAATACGGATATCACACGAAAAGAGAATTACAATTCCGTACGGTGTCGTTACCCAATTTTTTGAAACCGTCGCCGGTCGTCTCGTTACCAACTGTGGGGGCTGGAAATTATTTTTTAAAACAACCGAGATTGGGTAGACTAAAATAAAAAGGGAAGGGGGGGTGGGCTGAGGGCGGTGGTGGTAGTCATGACACGGAATAGTGAACGCCACCAAAGTCAAGCGACTGGAACAACTGAACGATTAGCATTATATAGTAGTAGTAGCCTATATATATACTGCTCCCCTTTTTTTCCTTTTTGTTCCACCCAAAAAGGAGGGGGGGGGGGAATAAAATAAAAAAAACCTATTGTGATTTACGACGCATCCGGAACAGAAATCCGACCGGATTTTTCCGAGAAAAAATTGGAACAAAAGATTTTTTTACAAAATAAAATCGCGAAATAAAAAATAAAATAAAAAAAAACCTTCAGCAATCGAGCGTGAAATCAATAAGAAAATGACAACAACAACGAAAAACCGAAATAAAAAGAAATTCGAAAAAATAGAAAAAAAATAAAATAAAATAAAAAAATAAAGGATAATGAGGTCCCACAGAGACAGAAAAATAATTGTCTATACACCTCTTTTTCTCGCTGGGTGGCGGACCCGTTTTCCTTTTTTTCTTTTTCTTTTAATAGATCTTTGTGTGTGCAAGTCCAACGAATATAAATATAATCACCCCCAGAGAAACTATAGTAGAAGAAGAAGAAGAAGAACCCACTAATTACAGGTAGCTTCAGATATATAGTATAGGAGAAAAGATGCTGTTTTTTTTTCTTGGTATATATATATTCCCCCACGTTTTTCTGTTGGTCGTTCAGTGAAACACGAAAATCATTACTTTTTTTTTCTTTCTCTTTTCTTATCTATACATAACCTCTGGGGCTGGACTGGCTCTCTCTCTCTATGTCTGTGTCTGTGTGTGTGTGGACCTTGTTAAGACATGGCTCCGAGGTCTTTTTTTTTATTTTTCATCCCATTTACAATTTTCGTTATTTTATATTTTTTTCTCGCTGTGTAACTTCTCGAAACAAATGAGCTGGTACCTAACCCTCCCGCCGTTCTATTAAAAAAAGAAAAAAAGCAAAAAGCCCCCAAAAAAGAAAAAAAGGAAAACTAATAATATTTTCTTTTTTAACGGACCAAACACAACGAAGAAACAAGTTTCTTCGGTCCGTTCCGGTTCACTGTCCACCCTATAGGATTTTATATTTATACATGTTATTTTTTCTCTTTCTTGAGCTGGGGCATTTTACGGCTGCCCCCTTCTAAAATCAAATATAAAACTATACATAATAATATTCATTTCGAGGAAGAAGAAGAGAGAGAAAATTTAGACTTAAACACATCTTCACCTTCTTTGGTAGAGGGACCCCCAACTGAGGATTGACCAATTGTATAACACAAGTCAATTAGAGATTCATCTCTCCCGTCTAACTAATCCTACGGTTGAAAAAAAACCCAAAGTAGTAGTAAGTTGATGGACTTTGTGTCCCAATCTCTCGTCTGGCGTAGTACATACGACATTTGCCAGTGGGGTTGGGGGTGGGGGGATAGATGGTGGTGGTTGCCTGGCGACGTCGCAATCACCGTGAAGAGTTTTTACACAGTTTGAGAGAGAGAGAGACTTTGCTAGCAAGCAAAAAGCTGGTTGACAAAGGCACTCTATTATTAGCCTTTCGATGAGGAGAATGGAGAGAAAGAGAGACCGGATTTAATATATATCTAGCGAAAGGGGGGAGAGAGAGAGATAGACAAGTTCGTCATTTTGTCAAGTGTATCAAAGCCACTAATTTCACTCCCCATGCAAGAGAAGGCTTCTCTCTTTCCAATCCTATTTGTCATATCTTTTTTTTCCTTCTTTTTTCCCAGCTAGAGAGAAGAGATACACCGTTGATTGATCGGATAGCGAACACACATAGAACTTAATCCCAGCTTCTTCTTTTTTTCGGTCCCCCCCCCCCCCTCTTTATAGACTTGTCCAACATCCATCTAGGCAAGCAAGCAAGCAAGCTGGCTGGCTGGCTGGCTGGCTGCAATAATAATAGATGGTTATCACGGATGAAAGAGAGGGACACACACGAGTAGGGAGGAGGAGGAGTAGAAGAGGACAGATGATCATTAAAACAGATTCGCCACGGACTCCTCTCCTGACTGACTGACTGTTAAAAAACACATGTACAAAAAAGGAGAGTGAAAACGGGAGCAATTGAAATGAGAAAAAATATAAAAAAGGGGGAGATCCGAGTACCCTCCTCCCACTCTCGCATGTAAGAGAGAGAGTTGTTGAAAGCGTGCCTAATCAGCAGAAAGCCTCGACATATACATAAGAGTTGTATACACTGTGTTGTACTACGACGACTACGACGACGACTACTCTAAATAAGAAAAATATATCTCTTCTCTTATTTTATTTTATAAGGGAAAAAAAGGTTTGGGTTCATCCGGGCGAGAGATCTCAGCGCCGGATATGATGATTGCGGGCGACGACAATTCTCGAGGACTTTTTATTAAAAAAAAAAAACAAAATTATTTTTTTGGGGGGAAAAAATTTATGACGTGTGAGAGGAGCTCCCAATTAAAAGTCGAGTGGGTTTTTTTTTATTTCATTTTAAGTTTGAAAAAAATGAATTCCGAAAAAAAAAATTGTTTGTTTTATTAGGAGGGAAGAAACTTGACGATTCACTAGGGCGTTATCGATATAATTGGGTATCATCCTCGAACGTTAATAATTACGCGGAATTTCCCCACCCGAAACGTCAAGTGTGTGCGGTTCGAGTGCAGACCGCGAATCAAATTCAAATGTAAAAAAAAAAAAGGATTTCTGTTTAAACAGAATGGAGTTGGTGGTGAGCGCTTTTTGATTAACATGTCAAAATGTAAAAGGCTTTTTTTTAGAGCGAAAGGGGGTTGGAAAATAGTGGGGGGGATAAAAAGATCATATTTTCCATATCAATGATGGCGGTTACACGGTTGTTATAAACCTATTGAAAATATTCCCCTCCTTATAAAGGGGGGTTCCAATTCAAAAGAGCCAATATGATATTTATAAGCCTATTATGACACACGTAGTAACTATGGGTTAGACTCTATCTATTTTCCTCCCAATTCCACACGGAGAGGAGAGAGAGGCCATTTGGTTCCACCCCTGATGTTTGTCTGTCTGTCACACAAGAGGACGACAGAGCACGACCCAACCAAAAAGGTAAATATTTAGACTGACAGGTACGAGACGTCAACACAAGATGGCGCCGCAAATTCCACCCTCTTCACCACCACCCCACCCAAAGAAAGAAAAGAAATATTTACAAATATATTGGGTCGCCAGTCGAGACAACTCCACCGAGTGTCTATACACAATTTTGTTTACATTGTATACGTACAGCATGTGGGACCCCTCTGCCATTTTCCGAAAAACCATATACACACGACGACAAGAAGAAGAATTTCCCTTCAAAGTTAATTCCACAAAAAGTCTCGCCCCAATTTTCCAGATGCGCAGGCAACAACACACACACTCTCCAGAATGAATTGTGATTGAAAAATATGATATGATATCTTGTTAGGTCGAGTGCTTCCGCATTCAATGAATGACACAATAGGAAACGAAAAAAAAAACTTGGTACTATTCCCCTCCTTCTTCTTCTTCTTCCGGCCACCGTGTTATTTCCCTGAGAGTGTGGATGAATAGACAAACACAACGAGAAAAAAGAAAAAATCTCTTCTAGCTCTCTCAGCTTGACCGGTTCAATAGACATAACGTGTGAGGCGGCGTGATGGCCAACACGCGTGTTTTTCTGGTTGAGAAAATCTTCCCCCTCACAACATTCTTTTACAAAGATAGGGGAAGGGGGGGGGATGTGTTTTGGGTGGGTGTCGTAAACATTTCTCCGGTTTGTGTACATCCCTTCACTTGGAACAGAGAGAAAAGTAGAAAAAAGATTTCTTCTTCGATATCTTTTTCTGTGTTCAAAAGGGGAGAAGGAATGTGCCGAGCCCCGAAAAAAAAGATCAAAGCCGAACGACAAGTTCCCGAATCAAAAGTCGATTCCACCTCGTCTACCCAATGCGCCCGAATCAAAACTTTTAGACGCAAGCTAATTGGAGCTCGAGCCCGCCAACGAGCTTGGGCATAATTGGCGGCGGCATTCATCACACACACAGTCCGTCCGTCGTCTACTACTCGGGAAAATCAAAGAAAAACGAGTCTCTCTCTCCACTGAAATATTACGTCGTGTGGCTTATAGTATAAACCGGTAGCCGGGGCTATTACTACTACTACTACTACCACACACTCTCCTTTGTGATGGATGAATGGCCCACGATGAACTTTTATACCCACCCACCTTCTTTAAAACAACAAAAGGTGAAACACACACACAATTTTCACAGTGAGAGAGAGAGCGGGTTTCGTTTCTTTTTTCAGTCGGTACACAAAAGAAGCCGACTACTTCGGAAGCAAAAACTTAGTGATACGGTGGGGACGGACGGCGACTTTTCTCTCTTTTTTGTGTTGTTGATTATTTTACCGAATTTACAAGATTTCACTCGCCCCTTTTTTCTTTTTCTTTTTTTTTCGAAAATGGCGCGCGAGCGCGGCGGCGTCTTTGAACGAGGCACGCGCCCGCACTTTAGCAGGTGCCGGAATCTTTTTTCCTTCTTGTTTCCCTTTTTCTTCTTTTTATACAAGTCGACGAGACGAGAGAAAATGCGTATCGAATGTCGGAAACAAACACACAGATACTTTATACCCCCCCCTTCACCTTTCGAATTGGAACCCCTCATCATTTTTTACCTGTTTGTGTAACTTATTGGAGAGGGGAGAGAGAATCGTCGAAAAAATTGTCGCAAGAATTAAAAATAAAATATTATTTCTTATTTGAAGAAGACCCGACCAAGTCAACGCCTCTTTTCCCTCCTCCGTGTGACTTGCACACAGTTCACTTCTCCTCTAATACGATTAGACTTTTTTTAAAAATTTTCTTTTTTTCTGCGAGACAGAAACTTCAAAAGATCAAAGGCAAAAAGAAAATAAGAAGAAGAAAAAAAGGGCGTTACGGCAGTGAAACAACAACAACTTACAACACTGGCGCACACCTTACAACCGATAGGATATATAAAGAACCTTTAGCCCCCGCCCATCCAAATCAAATAATCTCTTTTTTGGTCCCAAAAGTCTCACGATCACGGGCGACTGGTCACACGGGGAGAGAATTAACATACAGAAGAAGAAGAAGAATAAGTCACAGTTTGTTGGACACTGTACACCAAATCGTTTGAAGTCAGCTCAGGTGTCTTATTCTTTTTCTCTTTGTCAAAAAATATTACGTATATTCCCTTTCGCAACTGTCGAACAAATAAACATCAAAAACTTCTTTTTTTTTTCTCCAAGTATTATTATTACACTGTAGAAAATAAAAAGAAATATATCTAAGTTTTCGTTTGAGACAGTGGGAAATGATCGAAATTGACAGTCGGGTGGGCGCCATATCTCTCTCTCGCTTCTCCGTGGGAAAAGTCAATATTGAAGCTCAGAGAAAAATCAACTTTGTGTGTTTTTTTGAAATCAATAGAATTTGACAGGTTTGATGAGCGCCCGAGCGTCGGTCACGCTCATCCTCGAGGGGGGAAATGTGTTGATGATTGTTCTCTCTCTCACCTGTTACACGGCCATCATCCGCAACGAGATGCGCGATAATTCATTCTTTCTACCTTTTCTTTTCCTCCTCCTTTCTCGAGTGTGTGTGTACACAGGTACGGCCCACTCGGATGATTTATGAGTAACACGGAAACATTCCGTCGGGCCGCATCCATCACACCCAAGAGATCCCCCCACAATCTCTCCGGGGAAACAAGAAAATACGTTTTTTCTTTCAAAAAAATAAAATAAAAGATTTCTTCCATCAATTAACCCCCTCGCATCCAAACCCTCATATCGTCCAGCTCAATTTTTTGGGGTCACCAAAGTTTTTTTTATATTTTTAGTTAACCGTTAGACACAAAAGATTTTTATGGCCTATGCCCCCCCTCCTCCTCCCATTGCGCCCCCTCATTTGAAGTTTCGGGGTCAGAAACGGGACCGAAAGTCATAAAGTCGACAAACAAGAAAGTGACCAAAGAAAAAGAAGTAAAACAGTCTGGAATAGATATAAAAATTGGGACCCGACTTACTATACACTACCCGACATTGACACAAGAAGAGTAGCGTGAGTGACAAGCCGACCGTGGATACTTTGATCCATGGACGACACATTGACAAGTCGACCGATAAAAAAAGAAACGAACCTACATAGACACACACACATTTTTCTTATTCTTTTAAAGAAAAAAGACTGAGATATTTGTTTTTCGAGGCGCCAGGCCGTCACACACACACACACAACAAACGGCCGTGTGTTTTTCGACGGAGGGCGCGCCACTGATAATGGCCTCCGATAAGTAACACACAGAGCCAAAAAGACGAAGAAGAAGAAGAAGAAGAAAAAGTTTGGGAATTTTTGATTTTCCACACGATTTTCTTTTCCTTTTCTTTCCGAGAGAAAAACACAAGAAAACAAACAAGACCAACGTCACTACATCCTTATCATCCATCTTGATTTGAGGGCCCCTCTTATTCTTTCGTGAGCTATTTCTCCCGCGTGCAAAAAAAAAAGAACAAATACAACAACAGTTTCTTTTTTTTCTTTTTGGTGAATAATTCATCGCCTTTTTAAATTATAGGATTTTGTGGTTCGTTTTTCTTAGCCGCCGGTGAATCGAAAACCACAGGAAAAAATATCAAGCGGAATCGGAAGCGGCAAATTCGAAAAAAATTTAAAAAAATGAAAAGTGGCGGAGCCGCCGCCGCCGCCCAAAAGGATGGAAAAAGACGCCGCTCCGGTCTTTGCGGTGTTGGATGGAAGTTTTCTTCTTCTTACATTTTTACTGGTAGCTCAAACACACACACACACAGGCAAACGCGGTGCAGGAGGAGGAACTTTGTTGGCGGGCCCGCAGGGGGTGTGAAGACTTGACCTTGGCTTCTTTCATTCCTCCACTTCTTCTTCTTCTTCTTTGGAATAGCTTCGCATAGGCCCCGAATGTTATAAAAAGGAGGAATTGGTTAAAAGGAAAAAAGAAAGAAAGAAAAGAGGGGCGATTCCAGTTTGTTCAAGGATCTGCTGGTTGCTGCCATTCGTCATGATAAGATCGGTACCCCCGGTTCCCTTAAAAAAAAGAAACACATTTTCTTCCATGTCCAGTCGTCGTTCGTCGTCTTCCACCATACAAGGAAAACCCTCGACATTTTCTTCTTCTCTAAACAACTTCAATATTTTGAAATATATATATATCGACGAAGAGAAAGAAGCAGCAAGTTCTTCCAAGGCCTAAAAAGCAAGATGGCCACGCACCAGTAAACGTGGGAGATGATACGCAGCGGGGGGAAGAAGCTGTGTCATCCCTGGAAGAAGAAACTTTCTACCCAGTCATTCATCGTAGTTTATTTTTATATTTTTTAAAAAATTAATTCCTTTAGCTTAAACTGTACGCAGGTGCGATAGACACCAGAGGGATTTATTATCCATTTTTTGTTTTCCGATGAAATTTGGAATTAAGAACGAAAAAAAAAAATTAATGAAGTCGTCCAAAAGAAATGGCCTTTGTTCTTTCAGGTTGGGGGGGAAAAAGAAGAAAACCATGAAGTGGTGTGTGGAGGGGACAGAAAAAAAGAAGTTGAGGATCAAATTGCGCCCCTTCTTATAACCACCAAAACCCATATGGGGCCCGGCTAACGAGAAAAAAGAGGGCTCGTAGGGCATTAAGAAAAAAAAAAAATGTGTGGCACCAAGAGTCTTCCACACACACACACAGGAAACGGGGATATAATATTAAGTTTTTAATCTTTTTTACTTGAAATATTTATCATTGGGAAAAGAAAGAAAAAAAAAGTAAAGGAAGTCTAGGGGAGAGAGAGAAACGTGCTAAACTGTTGGGCCCGTCGGGAAATGACACCTGTGTCGTTTAGATCCTACTTTTCTGCTAGATGGCGTTGAGGGGAAAAACAAAAGAAGTTAAGTAGAGAGAGGAAGAAACATCTCCTGCGGATATTTGCCTGATGATGATGACTACTATACACAACTCAACTCACCAAGTCAAATAGGAGGGAAGGAAGAAGCCTCGGGAGAAACAGATTACACACACAACAGCCCCAATGGTATAGAGACCGTGAGGCCTCCTCAACAACACAACAGCCCCAACGGGTTTTGACCGTTTCTAATGTGTCCAAATATGACGGATTGGATGAGCTTGTAACAAGGGGGCCCCCCTTTTTTATACACAAGACCCCATGAATAAATACACTGTAGGCTACCTACTACTACTACTACTGACAACTACCTGGCTTGCTACCACCACCTATCTACAACACATTTTTCCACCCTCTTCTTCTTCTTTTTCTTTGAGTAGAAAATTGTCTTGGCCCCTCTATTTCTTTTTTAAACAACATCCGGAAAGCGCGAGGGGATCACCACAAGATATGGAGAAGAACCTTCTTCTCTACCGAAACCATGTGACGTCATCCATCACCAACCATTTTTTCTTTTTTTTTAATGGCATTGTCAACTGTTAAAGATTTTTTTTTCTAGATTGGACCCGCATTGATGAGAAGACGAAAAAATAAAATTATTTTTGGTGTATAACGACACACACACAAAAGAGTCGCTCCCAGTTTCTTCATGCCATTACCGGGAAAAAAAAAAAGTTCAAAGTTCAGTGGTTTGGAAATTCAATTATTTCTGTGGAAACAAGGAGGAGGAGGAGGTAAAAGTGGTGGCACCAAAAAGAAGAAGAAAAACCTTCTTCTTGTATATGGCGTGGTAGGTGGCGGTTAACGAGGAATGCGGCGCCATCTTTCTCTTCTTTTTTTCTCTCTTCTCTGACCACCTTGTGACCCGTTTGGGATGATGGTTAAAATATAAGAAAAAAACCCTTTTTCCCCTCGAGGGTTCTTGGGAGAAATGACCTCTCACCCCCGGACCCCGATATATATAAAAAGAAGTGTACAAGAAATAGAGAGAAAAAAAGGTTTGTTTCCTTTTAATCCGGCTAACCCCCCCTGGACACACACCAACTGGATGCGCGCGATCCGTCAACTTGTTTTCTTCTTCCAAAAGGGGGGAAATACTCTTCTTGTTCAAATCCGCAACAGGAGGTCCCCAAAATGTCCTCCTCCCATGAAAAAGAATAAAAGCTTCACACACACACAACCCCCTAGAAGAAGAAGAAGATTCTTTTGTGTGTTCCAGGAGGGTTTAAGAAAATTAATTACCCTTAAAAAAAAAAGAAATCGACTTCCGAGAAGATTTTTCTTCTTTTCATTCGAGTGGACACACAATTATTTTATTGAACCATTTTTTCTTTCTTTTATACGTTCGACCACACCCAGAATAATTTTTTAAAGTTCCCCCATCTCGTTTTGTGTAAGAAGAAAAAGAATTATTCAAATTTTCTTAAAAAATAAAAAAAACTTGACCCTTTCTCACCCTCCTCCTTTTTTCTTTTAAGATGATGGAACATTTTTCTTGTGTATCCTCCTCTTTCGACTTTTTGGGTCCCCCCCAACCAGAAAAAAAAAATTCGAGTTGGAAGAAAATAAAAATCTCAAAAAAATAAAAGAAGAGGCTATTTGGTCAAGAAGGGAGGAGTAGTCGAGAGGGAGGGGTGATATTTGACCAGACCCCTGTAAAATATATAAGAAAAAACCCTCTTGGTTTATATACAAGAAGAACCCTCGAAATAGAAAGAAGCCAGCAGCCCCCTAACTTTTCTTCTTCTTCTTTTTCGACAGGGGGGAAACATCAATTTCTCGCCTCAAATAATCATAAAAGGAAGAAGAAGAAGTTTTTTCTCTCCGTAGGAAGAAGAAGAAGGAGAATAGAAACATCAACATTCCCCAAAATGTTATAAAGAAACTGGGACTTACCATGGATGGCAGGGAGGAGAGTGCGGCCATGCCGTTGTGGTACGTGTAGGGCATAAGGTATCCCATGTTGAGCGGAGAGGCGTGCGATGAGGCCAGCGACTCCAGCGACCGACCTAAACATCAACAATTCCGTTAAGACAACTGTTTTTTCTCTTTTTTTTATTTCCTACTTCGAAAAAAACGTTCGTATATTTTTCGCTAACGATCAAAATCACACAAACGATTACACAACATCTGGTGTTATTAAAGTCGAAAGGAAATTTTCAATTGCGTCTCACCGCATCGCCAATATAAACCAATACTCTCAACTCCTCCTTATTTCGATAACGAGCTCAAATTAAAACCCCGGAAAAAATTACACACTCCCGGTGGTGATGGTGGTGGTAGCAACCTCAGAAATATCATCATCATCATCATATCCTTGACCATAATTCACAAACGGCACCCCCGCGTATGGTCGAGCGTAACCAGCCGAAACCAAACTTACTGGCTTCACAAGTCGACGACGTCAAACGAGTCTGCGGTTGAATTGTAGTTATATATATATATTATTATTATTATTATTTAAAGAAAAAAAGTATCGAGTTGGACGAGGGGAAAAAAGGTAAAAAAAAATAAGAATTACAATCTCCCTTTTCCGGCCTCCTTTTCTTTTCATTATTACGACGACGACGACTTTTTTTCTTCTCTCTACTTTTAAACCGCAAATAAAAACAACGAAAAGAAAAAAAAAATACATGTACATAGAAGAAGGGGGGAGCTGAGCTGCTTCTCCCGGTCGTAAAACGCAATCAGCTTCTAAATAGCCACTTGACTATAATATTTTTTTATTTTAACAGCGACTAGAGAAAAAATTTTCTTTCTTCACTCGGTTTTTTTTCTAAACGAACTCGTTCTCATCGAAAAAGAACTTTTCTTTACTTGGGTAAGTTGCGTCGCCATTTTTAAATGGCCAATCGACGCCGGAATTGAGAGATATGGGTGGTGCCCTGTTTAAATGTTATTAAGCCCATAAGTGTGTGCTATATAGTCCCGTATATATCAGAAACACTTAACTTTTCCCAACAATATGTGTGTGTGTGTGGAGGGGTTGGTTAACTTTTTAACGCACACACACCCCCAGCGTGTTCAATGGAGCGTATAACGGAGCCTAAGGCTTCAATACCCGAATAACCCCCTTCAAAATGTATTATTATTATTATTCAATACGAAAATAAAAAAAAGCAACTCACCACCAAATAAAGGTCCAGGTTCCGGCCGTAGTGAATTCTTTCCCGTGAAACTTTGTCCGGCCAGCGATGCATTTTTGCTCTAAAAGAAAGAAAGAAGGAAAAATAAAAATAATGTTATAATAATATATAAAGATGTGTGTTTCTTTTTGTGGATATGGTTCGATTCGCTTTGATAGTTGACGCCACATGGGGCGAAAGGTTTTGACACATTCGTGTGTGCTCGCGCGCCTGTTTTCAAGTGAACGACGAGCTGCTAAATTTTGTAACACAACAACCAAGAAGCTTAAGAAGCTAAGAAGAGAGGCATAGAGTGTGACAACGCTGGCATTTCCGGCCGTGACAAACTTGAAAGAACCTTGTTAAAGAAATTCTCTTCCTTTTTTTCTTTTTGTTTCGAATTTTTTGGCTATTTTTCTCCAGCCGCTAGATGGTGTGGCTGCATCTCAAAGACGAGATAAAGAAGAAAAACCGAAGAAACCCTTGGTTCTAATTTTAGGGGCTACACACACTGTTGTATATACGTGTGTGTACACAAAAGAAAGAAGAAGAAGAAGGTTTTTCTATGTGTGTGACCCAAAGTTTCCCGTCGGAATATTCGACCCAAAAAAATTGAAAATCAGGTGGAAAAAAAAGTTTTTACCTGTGATTCTCCTTCGGTGACGAGACTTGATTTGTCTTCAGTCAAGGAATCGGATTGACGTTCTTCGGCGATCAATTTCTTTTCTTCTTCACATTCTTCATCGTGTTTAAAGACTTTGATCTCGTCGGCATCGCCCAGATCGTCACCGTCGCTGCTTCCGTTCACGTGCGGCATCTTCTTCGTTCGTTCAGGAAAAATAATAAAAAAAAAAACCACACGACACACACTGTGAACGCGGACACACGAGAGAGTGTGCTCGACGCTGTTTTCCCAACTTTTTTTCGTGATAATAAATCCAGGCCTAAACTAAAGATAAGATGATAACGACTGCATCACCATTCATTGGCATGATGGCAGCCCTTTCACAGCGCCATTTCACGCGCTCTCCCGCGCGAATACACACACACATACACACACACCACTACACTTACACACCCACAATGCGGCCTCGGTGTGTTGCAAAAATTCAAAGTGTGACTCGATAGTTTTTCAGTGTGTTTTTTTAAAGATTCTTTGACGTATAATATCGCGATATCCAAATAGAATCCGGACACACTTATCACACTACACACATACACACACGCACAGGAGGAGGAGGAGGGGTGAGCTTGCTTCACTTGTTACGTTGTTTAGCACTTGGCACCAGCACAATTTTTCTTTTTTAATTTGGTGAGACACACACGACGACACAATCCGACAGTCAGTTGTTTTTGTCGACAAAAAAAGAAAAATGGCCACACGAGTAGAACAAATAAAAATTATTTTCTTGTTGATGGATGGCAAAAATAAGTTCTTTTTCTTTCAATTGTATGTGTGTGTGTGTGTGGTGATGAAACAAAACTAAAAAACTTGTCCCTGTAAGATCGTCAGCACAGGACGGCCATCTCGTCTGAAAGGCCCAAGTCGACTGGTTGCCAGTACCCAGATGGGAAAAGAATTGGGAAAATTCAGAAAAAAGGGTAAAAAATTCGACGCACTCTGGTGGTCAAGACGTTCAACTTTGGTGTGTGTGTGTGTGCAAGAGGGCGCGCGCGTTAAGATGTGACTGCGGGGAGCGCACGCCTTTAAAAAATAAATTCTTTTTTCTTTTTTTGAAAAAACCCTCGGCTTCCTCTTTCCTACTCTACACACACACAAGTGTGTAGCGCAGTGTGTGTACGGTCGGCTTTGGAAGTTGGTGCGGCGGCGGCGGCGGCGGTAGTAGCGGGCGGTGAATGCGACTAGTGGCGGCACAGCTCTTGGAAAAGGGGCGGCGCGTAGTTTGGTGTGTGTTGCGGCTCGTGTAGAGACTCGGAGCCCCGTAGCCGAAAAAGGCCCGACACACTGGGCTAAAAGTCTTGGTGCTGTGCCGGCGCACACGCAGTCCAACAGCGGAGAAAAAAAAACAAATGAAAGACACACACAAAAAGTGGGTGGTGAGAAGTTGGAAAGTCTCCCCTTGGGGCGACAAAGCCGGCCAATCACACTCGCCGCCGTTAGATTTTGGCTTTAACCACCCACCCACCCCACAGATTCGAATGCGCGCGCTTTCAACACACAGACTGACCTTAGCAACACCCAATAGGGTGGTGGGCGGGTAGTTTTATCGGTCTCGCGTTGGCCCTGACCTCTGGTTGAGAAAATGCGCACCAGAGTTCTTCTTCTTGTTCAAGAAGAAGAAGAAGAAGAAGAAGCAAAAGAGAAGAAGAAATAGCCTTCGGCGTGGCTGGCCATTTGATGTGGGGGAGTGGCAGGTCCACTTTGTTGAGAAGGGTGGATTTAACTGAACAAAGATGGAGGAGGAGGAGGAGGAGGGTTGGCTCTTTTGGGCCTAGACCAAATAAATGGGAAACGAAAACAAGAAAGAGAAAAAAAAAGTTTTGAAGAATGGAATGGTCAAAGAGGAAATGGTGGACAACAAACCACCACCACCACGTTTCTTTTTACAACCAGCGATAAAAATGTCTCCACACACAGTCAACTTTTTTCCTTCGAGGAGGGAAGAAAAAATATATTTAAAAAAGAAATCTCTCTCCCCCTCTCCTGGAAAAAAAAAAGAAATTCGAGTCCCTTTCACGCTAACCCTCCCCACCTGACCCAAAGCGCATAACCAAAATGGGAGAAATTGGAGAGGGGGGGGGGAGTCCAAGATGGCGCGGAAATTTTTTCGCGGTACAAGAAAGAAGAAGAAGAAGCCTTGTTGAGGAGTATTTATAACACTTCCAGCAAGCACCCTTTTCTTCTTCTTCTTCTTCTACACACACGGGCGTATTAGTAACACAACACACCTGGCGCGGTGATCAGGTTGCCTTTGAGCAGCGCACACGTCGTCGTCCATCCTCGTTGGCTAATTTGATGGATTTGACACGGCGGTAAAACGAGGGCCTAATGAAACCTCCTACTCTCTTTCAACCGCCACCTACTACCGTTTGAGAACCAAGTCCATCGATCAATTCTTCAACTTGATTGACCAATCGCTCTGTTATTATTACATTATTCAAGTGTGTGCTGTATCATACAATTCTTGCAGTAATTGCAGTTGTAGTAGACTTTACAAATACCTGTCGGTCAATATTAGCTCACGCAACTGGAATCGAAAATTTCAAAAGTCTTTTTTTCTTTTTCTTATTTCCAAAAGGAAAAATGAAACCGGCTGGTGGCTATTATTTGCTTTATCTCACCCGACCGACTGACAAGAGAGACCGACCAACCGGATATTTATTTAACCATTTTTTCTCTCTTTCTTATGTCGAGTGTGTGTGTGTGTGTCGGGCGTCTCTGTGTTTGGCACGCTCGTCGGGAGAAGCAGAAAAAGTGACAACAAGAACAAACAAGACAAAAAGGAATGCCAGATTTTTATATTTGTATTTTTATTCCTCTTTTCTTTTTTTCTTGTCTTGGAAAATCATGGAAATACAAAACAAAAATACGGAAAATGGTTTTTTCCCTTTTCTTTTTTCTATGTATGTGTTTTTCTCGGTCTGTCCGGCAGCTGGTTGCCGTTGGCGCGGTCATCAAATACACACACGCACAGGCCAGAGAGAAACACACCAAACAGATTCTCTGATAATGTTATCAGCAGCTAGAGCCCCTGCACTGCCGTATATACACACAAGGCAACAAACATGGGGTTCTCCTATCTCTTTTAGACTTTTCGAGCTGTGTGTATAAGTTCGTTTCAGGTAAGGCCACAGCAGAGATTATCAACGTCAGGTGATGGATCTTTTTTCTCTTCTTTTTTTGTTTCTACCACTGTATAAACATTGCGTTTTTATTTTTATGTGGAGAGAAAAGAGAAAATTCGTAGACACACCTAGTTGGCCATTCCACACCTAGATGGCCATAGCGCTCGGCGCCCAAATTGATAATAAATTCCGGATAAATTGTTTGTTTTTTTTTGTTTTCAAAATAGCATTGTTATTAGTCGAATAATATATTATGCAAATACAAATGGTGAGAATCACGTGTTGTTTTAACTGTCGGAAGCGCAAGGAATTAAATTTTAATTAGAAAAATCACCAGCCAAATGGGAAAAAAAAACTGGGAGAATGCCGTTTAAGGAATGTCAAAAATCAAACATAATATTGTATAAATAGGAATGATTGGAATCTAATCAGTTTTTTCGGCTCTCTCGCGCTCACACCACGCCGGCCGCTACGTAAAAAGAAGTGAAGGCATTTTTTTGTGTTTTTGTTTTTTCTTCCACCGTCTGTAGATGAAGAAAAAAAAGAAGCTTTGGCTATGAATAATAATAATAATAAAAGTTGGATTTTTTTTTGTTCGAGTCGTCGGTTATTTTCGGAGGGAAGGGCTGTACCGTGCTGCTCGACAGATGTCGTCAAGCGGCCCATAGTTTTTGAAGATTTTGATGGCTTGAGACCCTTCACTTCTTGTAGACGTAACTCTCAGCGCCACCGCGTCCGAATCCTAAAAAAGGTGAAAATTGAATTTAAAAAAAAAATCCAAAAATAAAATATAAAAAAAAAAACAGAGACACAAAACAAGACGTATTATATAGATATTAGTCTTGTGCCAAATTCCCGACTGACCAGTATGTGAAATTCGTCATTAAAATAGTAGCATGTTTCTAATTCGTGCCCAACAGGTTTGTCTCTTTTTTTTTTTTTTTTTTTTATTTGAAATTCTTATTTTTGATATTTTTCAAGATGGAAATCTCGACTTCTCCCGCACCAGAAAATCCACGTCTTTTTTCTCTATAGCTACATACATAATATGCTGCCTCTCCAATCTCCATCCATGAGGAATGGGATGCATAAATATCCGTCTGACAACCCGCCGTATTTTGTTTTGTTTTGTTTTGTGAATGGGAATGAAAGTTCTCGGTAAAAAAAAGATATACCCGTTTAAAAAAAAGAAAAAAAAAAGGAACAAGTGAGCTAGCTGGTGGTTGTTTTGATGAATAGCGGGTTGGGTTTGTTGTCTAACTTTCAAACGACTTCAAAAGGAGGAGTTGGGTTAGTTTTTTTGGTCTTGAATTCTCTTACCTCCAGGACCGAATAGGGCCGAGTAGCACGGGTTGTTGCAGTAAGGCTTGCCTTCGTGTTCAGCGTGCTGCGTGAGTCCCGATAAAAGTTGTGATGTTGTTATTATAGACACACATAAAGGGAAAAGAGAGAGAAACCAGAATTTTTTGGGAATTAAAAAAAGTTTTGTCTCCAATTAAAGAAGAACCCCCCATCATTTGTTTTATGTATTTTCTTACCTGACCAGGAACCAAAGTTTTGTTGCATTTTTCACATTTCAGACAGAGCCCATGCCAGTCTTTGCCCAAAGACGTCTTCCTCTCGGCTGGAAAGAAAGAAAATAAAAAGGAATAAAATGAAATGAAATTATTAATGAACGAAAATCTAATGCTACTTTAATCCATCAAAATGCCTTAAATGGGTTTACATTGATAAACAACACGATCATGATTCATAAGACTAGCCATCAAACTGTCCACTGGAGAAAATGAGCAAGTCAAATTGTCAAAGTCTGATTCAGAATCATCCATTCCGTCCCGCATAATCTATTCTTGATGGCCCCACTGAATAGTCTCTCCCTCCTCCTTGCCAGCCGGACCATACATGGTCAAACAAATCTTTATTTTATTTTCTCGTTTTTAAAAAAAGAATGATAAAAAAAAGGATCGGCAGCGCCACGGGTGTCTTTACTGAGAAACTCGATGTAAATGGGCATGAAAACGCCGAAACCAATGAGCCGACAAGGCGCGGACCGGCGTGAAACACCCAGTTTGAATTCCACACACACAAAAGAAAATAAATAAAAAAAGGTTTTCCCTTCTTTATTCTTCTCGGAAATCATAGGCCCGTCAACCGCAGGTAGATAAATTTTCCAGACATGTTAAACGATACCGTAACAGATCGACATGAGCTAGACATTGACTCAATTGGAGTGTGATGGATGACGTGGGTATATACACTGACTGGGCTGAACCCCTCGGTACTTGAACTCAGCATTTCATAAAACACAACAACTTTACAGTCACGTTTCATTTTCTTTTTCTTTTGCCATCGGGACCCGATGACATCAGAATGACGCATATCCATTTTCTATTCATTATTTCATTTCAAGAAATTTTTTCGTTCCCTCATTCCTTTGCGCAACAAGTTGATGGGGAGTAGAACAGAAGAGAAAGAATAGAAACAATAGCTTGGGTGACCTTTAAAGGGCATATAATAAACATCACATTCTTCTTAGCCTCATCCATCTCTCGTCTACTACCAAGAAGCTTCTACCCAGCAAGATTTTTCTATATTTTCCTCGATCCAATCAAGATCATCAGCGAAAATCTTTCTTCTTCAGACTCGGACAAGAAACATACACAGTCGCATTCTTTCAATTTAACAGGACAGTTCTAAAACCATTAATCTTCCTACTGTCAACGCGATATTATCTCGGTTCCCCCTGCTGCATCGCACACGCACTCTCATATTTAAGACAAAAACAACAGCTCTCTCTACGGTAGCAGCCAGCGTGAACCCGACACGTAAATACAACACACACACACACACGATTATTCTTCTTATGAAAAAAAAAAATAATAATAAATTTCTAAATGAAAATATGGATAGGTGAATAATAATATAAATCGCTCGACTTACCAAAATAAACAGGTTTTTGGCATTTCGGGCAGTTGGGCATCTTGGTGGAATGTTTTCTTTTTTCGAAGCGAATGGGAGAAGAAACAACGGCGTGTAGACGGCAGGGCTCGAACCGGATGACAAAATAGACGGATCCTATACTCCACGTTATATACCCACAGCCGGACACGGTTTCCCAAGCCCTCTTATGGGTAGTGCCGGGCGCAAAATGACGTAATGTCCTCAATAAGCGCCACGTCTTCTCCCGAATGTTCGTAAAAAAGGGGCTCCAACCAACTGCAAGGCTCGTTCGTTCCGTTTCAAAACATGGAAATTTCCGTTAGAGCGTGGGCACGTTCCCTCATCAATCAACTAAATAACACACCGCAACGAGATAAGATGGCAATAAAGATAAAGAACCTAAAAAACTCGACGTTCCGGGATAATTTACGTTAAATGTGGTGAGTGTGTATTACTTAGACGGAATGCGTACAAACGACTGAGCCACAATGTTTATATGAAAAATAGGGAAGGGACAAATAGATTAAACCGACGAAATCAAAATTCAAATTGTGTATGCATGTGGATAGAACGAAAGGGGTTTACTTGACCAAAAATAGGACAATCAATTGTCGTAACCTCCTCCGTATGGTGGTCCGTAGCCGGCAGGACCGGCTGTCGAATTCAGGAACAGTTCAATGTAACGATGCTGCATGTTACATTTATCCTATAAAAACCCAAAGTGTTAGTTAATGTTACATTACCTCAAATAGAAAAAATAGACAACTGAACGTACTCTGCTCATGGCCCGGACAGCGTCTTCATGAGTCGCAAATTCGACATCAGCTTCACCCGAAGCGCGGCCTTGTTCGTAGCCTATATGGATAGCGACCGGATGCAGCGGATGGAAAAACTGAAAAAAAAAAAGACAATTAAGAATTACTATTAAAAGGTAACACGATCTATCAAGTTCTCAAAACCTACTTCTGCAATATCATCCTCAGACGCCCTGAAGGGCAATCCACGCATGTGGATTCTGTGTCCAGATCCTTCATCGCCGTACAAGGTTTTCAGTGTACGTGGCCGCTCAAAGTTTTGCTCCATGTATCGAGGTGGCCCACCTCCGTTGCCCCAATCCCCACCACGCATGTAGGGCTCTTCTGTAAAATTTCCATAATAGCCTTTAACAAAAAATTGACTTGAGACTATGCTAATCATCACAAAATTTAAATTGTACAAAAGGGCCCCACGGCCAAATCCTCACCTCTCCGTCTCATGTGCCCTCCTCCTCCTCCATGACGCATCTGACCTGGACCACCACCGCCAAAACGGTCCACGTTCCTGTCATAAGGACTGGGTCGGCCACCTCCGTACCTGTCTCCACCTCCTCCGCCATAACGTCCTTCATGCGATCCGCCTCCACGGCCTCCGCCACCTCCTCCACCGCGAGGAACGCTGGCAAGAGCGGCACGGGCTTCACTCAAACTACTGCGGAATATCTCAATATACCTGAAGTGGCGGAACAAAACATTATAATGTTACCAACAGTTAACAAGAAAGATGAGAATAAAATATCACATGGAAGAGAAAATAAAGCAAGCCTCTTTAAACCGTAACCACCCGGTAAGTCAGCTCGCAGCCAAGTTGGTCAAGTGCAGAAACAAATTTTTGAGAAGAAAAATTTATAATGATTGTCTGGAAATAATTTTTTTTTTTGACAACCAACACGAATCGTGATTCACCACACACCGACATGACGAGAGAGTCCGTTGTTCGAAATCGTCCCGTCCCACCCTCGAGGGGGATGGTGAAAGATTAGGAAAGCTTTTTTTTGGTTTAACAATAAAAAAAAAAAAACACAAATTGACATGACGTACACTTTCTGGAGACTAGCAAAGATCAATGGAAACGAAATGAGGATTATAAGAGGAGAAAAGGGTTGTTTATGTTTAGAGGTTCCCACCTGTGCCCGATCTTTTCCTTGTGTTTCTCTAGAGCCCTCTCAGCTAGAGCAGAAGTTGCAAACTGAATATACGCTTCGCCCGTGCTCCTCCCAGAATAGTCCGTAGGTAGAGTTATTCCGTTTGGCACTATCTCCAACCCTGCCCCAAAATGTCATCACACATCAAGTTTGCACTCACAGTAATAAAACGGTCGGGAAAACCCAATCCGCTGCTTCTAAGGTCCAACCGTTCCTCAGCCACAGCGAAAAAGATCCACCCATTATATCAATACGAAAAACAATCCCAGCTCCATCACGAGGGGAAACAATTGTAAAAATAAAACAAGTCCAGAACTTAGAAATATGTACCAGTGAAGAACTGAGCAATCTCCTCCTTGGAACAACCAAATGGTAGTCCACGCAAACGGACAAAACAATCATCATCAGATGACGGGGCCGCCGCGTTCGGTGGGCCAGATCGTTTTACCATCCATTCCATTTCAGATCGTTTGGACCGGAAAACTGCAAGAAAAATGAGTTGAATGAACAAAGGAACATCCACATAACCTTAAACAGTATAGGTTCATGCGTATCAGTGGTCACCAAAGAGTTAATATCATAAGTTATCATTGGCCTGGACACAGAAATTTTGTGTCATCATTTTATTACCTAGTCGCTAACTTAAGATTAAGATTTTTGCATACCTTCAATGTAACGAGGACCAAGATGTTCATTGTGTTTTGTCAGAGCTCTTTCAACATCTTCCTCACTAGTCAACTCTAGGTAACCTTCACCAGTGGGCCTTCCCTCCCTGGTGTAAGTCATGTGAATCCCAGCAGCACCACCAACAATGTTTGAATCCTCTGAAAACCATAATGCTTCCAGTTAAAAAAGGTGAACTGGATAATTTAACTTAGTACCTTACCAAAAAATTTAAGGATGTCTTCATCAGTGACTGCCCATGGCAATCCCCTCAAACGCACTACAAATCCATCTTCTTCAGCCATCACTTTCTCTGAAAAAGAAATTATAAGATAAGCAACAGTACTAATACACATATTTGTACACAATTACACCTGCAAGACTCAGAGTCATGCATGTCTAATAATTTATTTGACCTCATGTGCAACATTGTGCTATCAGAAAGATCGATCATCATTGTCTTGTAGATGTAAAACCAAAGTAGATGATTGAATGCAATTACCTTTTTGCTCTGAAACCTCAGTCATTCAGATGTCAGTAAGTTGTTCAGCAAGAACAATAAGGATATTGTTGTCAATAGATGTGAAGCCTGCCAATAAAAAAATATCCAATTAATGGCAAGTCACTAAACCATCTAGTAAGTCTGAAAAATTATAAATCTGTTCAGAACCATGCATGTCTAATAGTAAGGTAATTTTCATTCAACAAATATTGCAGATCAAAAAGTAAAATCATCACTACAGATAGTTTATACTCATAAACAATGCTGATGAAATAAAATACCTTTGTTAAGGGTGCAACTGTCCTAATATTGCGAAACTGAGCCTGATATGGGTCAGTAATCAGTCCTGAAAAAAGGGAACATCTGTAATCAGCACGAGTTTCAACATTGAAAATTCTTTCCCATCTTTAGTATATTAAGTGCCATGCAATATTACTTTCTAATGCTAACCATGATTCATAAAATTGCATCAGAATGCCACAATAAAATGTAAATATACTTTTAAATCATGGATCAACAGCAACAGCCCGATAATTGTTATCTGTTGAACATGGCTTCATTCAGAAAATTTGATAATGAAAAAAATGAGTTTTCCAACAAGTTCTAACATGTGGATTCGACGCAATTTCTGAAGGACGCCCAGAACTAGGCTGAAGCAAAATAAATGAGCATTTTTCTTTGAAAACATTTATACGGAACTGGTTTGGAACAATTTCTAAAATGAACGTAAAAATTGATAAAAATCTATACTTACAAATTTATACAGACTATTCAATGCCAGGTCATAGGCTTCCCCACGCCAACGCCAATATGAATGTAAGCGTGGTTTCGTATAGACACGAAGAGATACGTGAACCGGTCTATTTTTCAAGGGGGGGGGGGATAGAAGGAGGGGAAGGAACTTATGCCACATCGACAAACTTAATCATTGATGCAAATATGATATTGAATAATATTAATTATAACTCTTTTAAATATGTATATTAATTTTCATTTATTTAGTGCTAAAGAATTTTATTTTTGTTGGGAAAATAATAATTACATTGTTTCAGAATTTCAGTACATTTACGCCATATCTGCCATCTAGTAGCCAATAAGAAAATCTTAACGGCAAATTTTGATGCCTTTTGTTTTTCATTTCATTCATTTGAATCATTTCACTGAATTAAGCATGGATGATCCAAAGGCATTTCGAAATATACGTTAAAGTCTTTCTACCCCTACAGATAATTACGGTATGGAAGAAAAGGAATGGTGATTTGGACTCCCTTCTGTAACTTCAACTTACTTTTTAGTCGAATGGTCGTCCACGTCCATTGTATCTGTGTCTCTTTGAATAGCTTCGGAACCGATAAGGCGATAACCTTGCGCATCATTAGTCATTACTATTAGTTATACCATGATAGCTATACGGTGGACGTGGACTATTTAAAGCTGAAAGCCTATTTCAAAGAACACTCCCGAAATGGCAAAATTTTTCTTTTTTGCCACACCATCAGTTTCGAGTTTCGCACAATGTATTCAAAGATGAGGCGAATTATGTAAATTTCATGGTTATTATGATTAAAATTGATTAGATTTTTTAATGTTTTTAGGTAAAAATGTTTGGGGAATTTATTTCAAATATTTGAAATCATAGATAATGCCATCTATTGGTTGAAAAAATATGTGCAACAAACAAAAATCGTGACTGCTCTTTTTCACGTTATCAGTTTATACCAGATGTGGTTAATTAATACCAGATGTGGTTAATGAATCAAAATAAAATAATAAATGCTATTAATTGATACCTAAAAGGAGCTTTCGACACACAGTAATCAGAAAACGTACTGGATAGAGAAAAATGTCTCATTGCTCAATCTCGTTAATTAAGTGTTAAAAAAGCGCAAAATCAAGGCCAGCGAAAAAAGAAAAAATAGATTACAAATCAAATTAGTAAGAAAAACATTTTCCTTGGCTCCTCGACTTGTCAAGTGGATTCAGTTGAAAATAATTTCATAGACCACCACACTCCATAACGTTCTTTGTCCTCGTAAGTGGCTCCAATTGTTCTTGCCTCCAACGTCTGCTGCGCTTGAGAAAATGGGAGTAGCGCAGCAGCCTGAAATGTTGTTATGAGTCTGTTTTGACTTGTGTGGGTACAGTGGCTGCTGGTGTGGTAATTGGATCGCATTTTACAGACGATAACGTGCACCAGACTGTAACTCCCTGGTGATCATCAAAATTTCAGATTTGCAAACAAACATGTATTATTTTTTGAAACGTCAGCCATTCAAAAAAGCAGCAGATAAAACATTTTCGAGCCATTGCCTTCCAAAAAGGAATAAAACCAACAGTCCAACTAAATACGATACAGCTGAGAGGTGCATACGTCATATCAAACATTTTGTTAAAAAACAAAATTTGACTTGAAACGATCCAAATTAGAAACAGGCGCCTGTCAGCGTCGACTGCTGCTAAAAAAATATGAATAAAAAGATTTTGCCTTGGGCAGTCAGTTTGATTACTATCCGATGGAAAAAAAAAATAAAAAGGTGGGTGGGACATATAAATATACCAAACACCGCCAGGTGCGCGAGTACTGTAGCAATGTTCTCCCCGGACTGAAGGACTCAGTTCGTTGAGAGCCTTCGGCCGGAGCTGACGTGCGTTCAAACCGTTTCCGCTCTGAGGTACACAAGAGAGAAAAAGAAAAAAAAAAGATTAAGAACAAGGCAAAGCAGCTGTGTACTACCGGTAGTGTGTCTATGTGTGGTCGGTGCGTTTCTTTTTTGGCTATTGTCATATCCGTGCATGTTACCTTGACGACGGCTTGTTTTGACGACTGCACTACGACAAGCGCGTAGAAAAGTCTTTGTCCTCTGCCCAGTTTTGTTTGGTCAAAAGTTGAGTGTCGGAAAAAAAAAAAATCAATCGGAATTGATTAAGTTATTTTTTTAGTGTGAGAAATCGGTTTTATCGTGTCGTGTGCGCTGATCGGATATGTAAACTTGGAGTAGCGACTTCGCTACGAGGCCATGCCCGGCGAAAATCGTCACCAGTCTAGTTCTAACCTCAAAGGCCATCACATGCTGGACAATTACGCCATCATGGAGCAGCAGCAGCAGCAGCAGCAGCAGCATCATCATCAGCCCGCGGCCGATCTGAGTGAGCCAGTGGGTAATGGCAGCCTGCAAGAATTGTACGCCCAGTTGGTTCAGAAGGAGCGTGATCTCCTTCTAGCTGCCCAATTGGGCAAAGCTTTGCTGGAAAAGAACGAAGAACTCGGCCTGCAGAACGAAAAAATGGCAGAAGAGTACTCGAGACAGTTGGAGGTTAGTTCAAAAACCCGATTCAAAAAATGATTTGTCTTTCCTTTTGTTTTTCTTTCTTTTTCTGCTCGTTCCGCCGTCAGTTCAGATAACACAACCAACTTATCTGTCACACTGATGACGTCAAGAAAATTAAGTCAACGTGAAAACGGATCTGTTTTGGGTTCGAACAAATCAAATTGATTATACCGAGCATTTTCGTACGAGACAAGAAATGGGTGGCAACAATTTTGGGCTAATAAATCTTCATGGCGGAAGGGTCGTCGTCGTCGTCGGCCCACCCAAATGTTTTTCCTGTAAATGGAGACGTCATTTGATGTATTAAAGAATCAGGAGGCTCTGTTGTTGGGTTTCGCGAAAGCCTAGTGTCTCACGTTGAACGCGTCAACGGGTAGAGCAAGAGTCGCAAATTTTGCAACCCAAGAAAAATAAAAAAAAAAAACCCAAAGATGAAGAACCACCAGCAGCAGCCCATCTCATTAGTGTAGCCGAGGAAGCCTGACGGGAAATTCCGCGTTTCGATTCGGTGTGGTAGTTTTCATTTCGCAGTCGGACCCGATTTATCATTGTACTCTCGTCACCACCTATATAGCAGACAGTTATATCTATTTACACTGGGCTCACATATGCGTATATCTCTGACTCATCACAAGAGACGTAACGTACAATGGCAGAAAGAAACTAACCCCGTTGCTTGGTGGCCGTATCTCAGAGTGTTTTTTCCTCGGCTTGTCCGTGCTGTTTCGTCACTATCCGACAATGACTTGGTTTCTCGATGGCCAATTCGGTCTACCAACAAGGCCGGCCCTTTTCTTTCTTTGGGCTGGAATTAGATTATATTTGCGGATATGTTTCGCCTCCATTTTTCCCCTCTGAATGTTCTTTTATTTATTTTTTCCAGCCCAGCATTTTCTAGTCAATTGAAATAAAAAGAAAAAAAGAGAAGAAAATGGAGTCAGTTGCGGATGGCCAGTCATGAAAGAAGAGAGAGTTCTTTTTCGGAAGCTGATCTCGTTCTATGCCTTTCTTCTCTTTCTCTCTTTGCCTGGGACTTTGGGTTTTCTACTTGTTTTTTCTTCCTGTGACGGCACACGGGCCGTGTCTAAAAGATCCAGCGAAAGTTACAATTTGGCGGGAGGGAAATCAACTAGACCCAACGCAGTATATCTATACACGCTTACTGTAGCGAAACCTGCGCGACAACGATTTTTATATCTATTGAATAAAAAATATTAAAAAATACCGGAGACGATGTGGAACAATCAGCCATCGATCTGACTCTTAGCACTTTCCCTTTTTTCTCTTCGCCAGACGAACGAATGTACATTTTTTCCTTTTTTCGACGAATTATTACATATCTGATTATTTGCAATAGAATGCGATTTTCCCTAAATATCTGGTTGCATAATGCAAACGGCCAAAAACCAAGGGGTGGGCACACACACTCAAGAGAGAGAGAGAGAAAAGCGTCTACAAAATGCGAAACATTTTTGATGGATGAGTTTCAAACGGGTTTCAAATTGAAAAAATCTGCCACACTGTATATACTTTTGCCTTGTAATTAGAATTCACCAGCATGCACGTCTTTCCAAAAAATTCCCCTCGGGAGTTGATAAAAAAAAAAAAAAAATGAGTCACGATGTCGTACACCGACATCGTTTCGGTCGGAATCTGCTGGTCGCCACACGTGAAAGGGAAAAAAAAACGAACATAGTTATAATATACATATGCGCCCACAGAACGTACCGTGTAAAGTTGGTCTAAACCAATGGACGATACCGATTATTGGGTTAGTCGAGGTGAGAAGGTGCAACCGAGTGTAACATCATACTATAATTTCATGTTGGGTTGTTGATAATAACGCTTGTTTTTTTTTTAATTCTTATTTTTTTCCTTTTGGTTGTTTACACACCATGTTTTATCCAAGGCTTTTGATCTCCTGGAAACAAACAGAAAAAAAAAGAATGGGCAACTCTTTTTTATTGGCTAGCCAGTTTCCAGTTTCATGTTAAAGAAAGAAAAAAACGGTTGTAAGTTGTGGACGGTATGAGGTATCGGTAGCCTGCGTGAAAACCGCACGAGATGTTTCGTGTGCACTTCAAACACACACAGAGAAGAAGAAGAGAGAAATAATAGCAGACAAAATACAATTTCAAAGTAATACGAGGAAAAAAATATGGACCAGACAACTTGTCCTTATTCTCTTCTTCTTCTTAAAAGAACCTCAAACGTTATTGCGCATGTCTTTGTGTCCGAGTTGGGTTTTTTGAATGAGTCGTGTCGATTTTGAACGCGTCGACCGAATGAGTTAACCGCTTCCGTCCACCTTCAACCCGATCGACCCCAAAGCCCCTGCCGTTTTTCAAAAGATCATCTGACCTGAATGAATTCGTATAGTCAGCTGAAGACGTCATTTTTCAGATGCTGATGCAATACCCATAGAAGATTACGTCAGTGCTAACGAAAATTTCAAAGAAAAATTGAGGTTAGACCCCTCCCGCATGTAATCCATTTAAAACAGACAAATTAAAATGTCGACCTCCTTTCTTCTTTTTTGAAATCTCGCTCGAATTACGTGCCAATAAAAACCGGAAACAAAAGGCCAATCGAGACCCAACTTTCCCTCCTAAAAAAAGGGGAAGTGGTCGCAGTGCAGGTCTAATCATAGCGGAAGTCTAAGATTTCTTTTTTTTACGTGAAGACAAATGCAACTTCAAGGTAAAAACAGCGTCAATACGCCACTTGAAAACCAAAGGGGGGTTTTACCTTCAAGCTCTTCCTAGTTTCAATTTACCATTATGCCATTATTTATAGCCAATTTTTTCGTTAAGGCCAAAAGGAAAACCTATGGATGAGTAATTTCCAATAAGCATCGCCTGGAGGAGAAAAAAAAAGGCCTTACCTTTGCGGGAATGTTTCCCGAAGATGCTGCAAGGGTCACTTCCGGTATACTACACCAAAGAGAGAAAACGGATTGGCCGGAGGTGTTTTACGACATGAATGTTTGATTCCCCCCCAACTACTTCAGGATTCCTTTTTCTTTCTTTAACTAAGCAACTGTGACCTCATCGCTTCATCCGGTTACTTTTTTTGTTACAACACTCTCACTAGCTCAGCCAATTCAAACCCACGTTTATACTTTTTTTTTTGTTGAAAAAAGCCCAGCCCCTGCTGGGTAATCACGCGAAAATCAAGGCCACACTCTTGACTATGCAAATTAGGTGAACGTGAATCACGACTTTTACTTGGCGTCGATGACGAGTCCAACAGTCTGAGTTGTTTTATTCTAAAAGATTTGGACTCGGTTAAATTCGCGTATCTTTCGATCAAGTCCCATTTTGGAGGGGGATGCGGGACCCAGTGAATTTTCTCGGGAGGGAGAATGACGGTCGTTTGACTATTGAAAGTGCCGCCCACATTGGCCCCATGACATTCTGGTTTTTTTATTCTCCCTCTCCTCCCTGTTGTTTTCTCTTGTTGAATAACATTTTATTTGTTTACGATTCACCTGTAACAAATCAATGGACGTCGAACCAGCGGGGCAATAATATAATGGCGTTGACTCAACTCTTTCTTCATCAAAAAAAGGAGTCTTTCTTTTGTTGGAAGGAATAAAGGTGGCCCATCTGCAGCAAGGCTCGGCCGTCGCCATTCACGCTTCACGGAGCTCCCCCACCTTTTTCATCTTTTTCTTCTTCTTCCTACGTCGCAATTTCGTCATCTGGTCACCACCTGACCAAACCCTTTTTTTTTAATTTACGATGATGCAAGAAGAACATCGACCAGAAACGAAAGAGAGAAGAAGAGTCATAGCACTTTAAAACATATATACACATATAATTTGCCTATCCGTTGTTGGCTGGGAACTCCCAACCGACATGTAAATTTCAGTTATGGCGATCAAGAAATAAAACAAGAAAAAAAAGGGGGAATGAGATCGCCATCATCTCAAAGCTGCCGTCATTGGTTACGAGGTCGCACGCTCTTCGCGTTTGCGGCCGCCCGCAAAAGATCGATTCACGAACGGACGGGTTGTTCAACTTCTTTTCTTTTTTTGGGCTGGGTTCTAATTTATTTTTTTTTTCTAGCTCCTTTTTGGTGTTGTTATTCCATTGCTTGGTATACACCTTTATTATGTTCGTTTTTGAGGAATGTTTGGAATCATTATCATAACGTTTGAATTTTGATTATCAGCGGCGCGTACATTTAAATACGAATGATTCTGTTTGGTGAGAGGCCTGCCAAGGCTGAATCTTCATTCTTTTGTTACCGATAATGTACCCCAGAGATTCTATTAGACGATGGGGGGGACTAGGGTCTTTGAATACCGTCGTCACGGGCGGTCGTGGAAAGATGGGCACGATGGGCCGGCGGCAGCGATCGAGGCCGCCGCGCAGATGTCGCAGATGTCGCCCGATCTCTTGGCTGTTTCACGTTTATTATTCAAAAAACCAACGACCAAGTGTACACTGGCACGCAACATTGGATGCCAACGAGATCAATAGACTGGATCGCTATATAACTGTTGAGAGAATAGACTCTGGCCAGCAGCATCGTCATTAGGTACCGAAAAAGGAAAAAGAAACAACAACAACCGACGACCGGCCGAAAATCCATGAGAACCCGGCAAAAGGCAGCGCTCGGCGGACACGAAGAAGCAACGGGTCGGAAATTATCGTGAAAATACGAACCCAGACGCAAAAAAAAAAGAATCTCAGAGCAAAATAACAAATGACGACGGCCTTCCTCGGTAACGTACTGCTATTAATTGAATTATAGTGGGACTGCCAGTTTCGGGTGAATTGACGTCCGGCCGTATGACAGAATCAAAGAAAAATGTTTGACGACATCCCCAACTAGAAATGGCACCCCATCGTTCTTTTTTCTTCTTCTGCCCCAAAATAAAATAAAAGTTCCGGAAGGATTTTATTTTTTCTTTGTCATCCTGTCCATCAACAGACCTTCACTGTCCGGTGTTTTCTGACGGGAGAGGATGAAAGAACAGGGACTTTGAAAATATACTAGTCAGCCATTGTTCACCAGCCTGGAAAGGACGAGGTTGGTTCTTGGTAGAAAATAATCGAAATAAAAGAAGGGGGTACCATGTCGTTTGCTGCCGACACAAGACCGGTGTACACTGGCGGTTTTTAAAAATTCTTTAAAGAAAAACCTTCGACAGGAAACGGTTCCCGTTAGATTACACGAGGAACGCGCGCGCGCAAAAGGCAAACAGGTGGCTTTGGTACACTACGACGACGACGTAGTGTACATTCTTATTTGCGTGTTCTCATCTCTTTCACATCTTTTCAGAAGTTTTTTTGTTTTTTTTAAGTTTACATCTTTCGCTGGTGGCCAGCCGAGCGAAGATTTGTGTATTTTTACGTCCAACACGCAAGATATATCCCTCGGGTCGAACGAAATTATCCGAATCGCCTTCCGTCGTCGCGGAGCCGTTTCGCCGAAAACAATGGGCATGAACAATTTCGACATGACGGATAATCCTCTTTGGCGTATCTTTTTTTTTTGTGGGAGTCCTATCTTATAGTCTTATCTATTTTGAACGGATAATAAGAAGTGGAGATCTTTTTTTCTTCTTCTTCGGCCTTGTGAGAAAATATTAACAAAAGATTCAAGCGGATAAAACCATTTTTCTTCAAAGTTTTATTTTTGGTTGTTAAACAAAAGTGGAGGCCAATCCCCTCGAGAAAGATCTAGTGGACCGTGTCAAAACGCCACACAATTCTCATTGAGAAAGATTTTATTCTTAACGAACAAACTAAAATCTATAAGGGTATTTATTGCGTACTCTTCGACTTTGTGCAATTAGACTCGACAGCATTTGTTTTTTTTATCCGCCTCCGAAATTTTACTTGGCAATTAGACCCGACATTATACATCTGTTTCTGAATGCTGCTACTGCTGCTCTCTCTCTCCTCCTTCTAATTAAAAAAGAAATCTATGTACTTGGACTTAATGGCCCCCCTCTCCTTTTCCCCAGCTGTTAACTCGGTCCCCGACTCCTAAACTCGCCAACCCTGTCATTGCACAATGTCTGCAGCAAATCTCACTCTTTAAAAAGTTGTCAGGAAATCACCATACCGGAACAACTCACAAAACCGTTGCCCCTGCCCAGCATTTTGCGACGTTGGACGAATCAACAAAACGGGACTGTAGACCACTTTCTACATTAGCGTCAGATATTATATTTCTCTCTCCACCTTCTCCCTTTTTTTTCTTTGGGTGGGTTGGTCTCTCCCGCTGAGAGCTGTCTCGTCACATCCTGGCACCACGGGGAAATGGTTTCGTGAGTGAAAGCTCATTTAGACACTCTGAAAAAAGTGTATAGAGTTCTACGCTAGCCCGAGAACGGAAAAACTGGGAAACAACAAAAAGCTTATAACTGGGCTAACAAAATCACAACAATCACGCTCAAATTATACAAGAGGCCAGTGTCATTACGCAGTGTGTAGTAGCTTTGTGACGCTATTAGATCCTGTTGTTGTCTGTTGCCAGTTGACCTGAATTTCACCAAGACAGAAAAAAAAGGGCGGGTCTTCCTCCCCGCGTCTTTTATTTTTTTCCCTGACGAAAAAAATAAATTTGAAAAAATATTTTTCGTGAATTATTCATGACGTGAGAAAAAGGGGGTTGCACACGCTATACACATATATACGAATCCCTTCCAGCGACATGCAAGGATTTAGTGGAGAAAACTAAAAGACGAACTTTTGTAGGGAAAAATTAAAATCCAGTCGCGATTGGAATTTTTTGGAATCGCCAGAGAGAGAAAAAACGTTTTACGGTTATTCGAAAGAAATTAAAAAATTAAGCGCTGCAACTACATGGGAAACTATCGATGGACAGGTGGCAAGAGAGGGCACTACCGGTTGAGTTCCTGGAGGAAATATACTGGAATTCTCTTTACTTATAACTCCTTTTTCCACCCCCGCCGACTAATGCCATTAGACGGGCAAACACGCTCGAATTCACGCGCGTTCCGTTATCCGCCGAAGCCGGCGGAATTTTTGTCTTCTTCATATTTTTCAACGTGAAAAAAAGTCGTAATATCATTTAAGAAGGTTAAAAAAGAAGAAGAAGCCAAATAGACAGGTAAAAAGAGGTAAAAGATGACAGTTCAACGGGAAGTAAAAGAGAGAAAACTAAACGAATTCATAACTGGATCATCGTGTAGTAGTCTAGTAGACCTCCCCTGTTTAACTTATTACGTGTCTTATATTATAAGCCGATCTGGTTACAAGGAAGTCCGACCTAGTTTTTCCACTTCTTTTCTCTTTTTCGTGATATTTTACTATTTTTAATACGAAATTGAGGACCACGAAGAAAAGAAAAAATTGAAATCAAAATTGTCTTGGCTATATACTAAAATGTCGTTGCGTTTTCTCCTATTGTTTCGTTTTGTGCGACCAGATTTTGGAGCAGGAAAAGCACGTTCTGCGGCGCAAAGTGGACAATGTTGAAGGTGAATACGAGTCCAAGGTATCGGAGCTGCAGAGCGACGTCGCCGATCTGAGACGGGCCCTCGACGAGCAGCAGAACAACGTCAAAATGGCAGAGCGACAAAAGTCGTCCATCATTACCCAGTTGACGGAGCAGAACCAGCGACTCACTGCCCAACTCAAAGAGGTTCGTAGATATACTTGAGACCCATTGAACCGCCATTTTTATTCTTTCGGAACTTGGGATAGTCTTACTAATGTCCGTCCGTAGGGGATAGATATAATACCGTAACATCAACGTCAAGTTAATATATATTGGCCCCCCCCTCTCTCTCCCGCCTTCCTTCAGTCAACCGTTACTCACGTTAACCGGTTCTTCTCATATGCGGGGGGGTTTCCTTCTTCCTTCCAGGCGGAAGAAAAAAAGAGAAAAATTGAGAAAGAAAAAAAGTATGGGGTGGATTGATTCCGGGGCTCTCAACTAGTTAAGGAGATGACCAATGAACAGTTATTACCTTTTTAACCGGGGGGCATGTATACACACACACATACTACACGGAGCAAATGCATGCAAGGAAACGAAGAAAACAACAACTGCTGGTGAACAGCTGTTGTTTTTGTTTTGTCGTTTTTCCCGATATCGGAGAACTTTATCTATGCACTTTTTTTCGTATTATAGACGCACTTTGTGTTGATGGTGGCTAATTAGCGAGGATTTTTTATTTATTTATTTTTTATTTTTATAATTAGGCGATGAAAAATGAAGAGCAACTGAGCGCCCAGCTGCAAGGCTTGCGTGATCAGTTCAGTTTGAGGAAATCTAGTCTCCAGGACCATGTCGGCCATTTGGAAATCATGAGAGAAGAGGTACGTTGTATTATGTTGCACTACTAATAATCATAAAACTCCGTCGCTTTATAATAACCAGTCGAGATAAAAAGAGAACCCGTCTAAAAAATGGCCGACTTGTTTGTCTTTTCCCCTCCGTCATCTGTTGAATGGAAAAACCGAACAGATCGTGATGCTGACCGAGAAGAAAACGGAATTGGAGCGACGGCTTCAGCACCTGCTGACGGAGCGTGAGGGTCTGACATCGAACCTGGACGAGTCGTCGGACAGGATCGTCGGACTGGAGCGCCAGTGTCACGAGCAGGAGGTTCACCTGCGAGAAACCCACCGGGAGCTGAACGAATTGCGGGCGGCCAACGGGTCACTGTGCGAGCGACTGGAATCGATGACGAGGAACCTGTCCTCACCGTCGGCTCCTTCCTTCCACCACCACAGTCACTCGCTGCTGGCCGAAATGGACCTGTCGGCCGCCAGTTCCGGTCACGGCTCGGCTTCCAGCCCAAACTCGCACCCGTCCCTCACCGGCCAGGACGACATCGAGATCGACGACATCGAGTGCGACGATCCTCAGGGCGAGAATTCCCTCGTCGTCGAAGAGCAAAACCAAAAGGTAAAAAAAATGAAAACGAATTTAAAAAAAAAAAAAAGAAAAAATAAGTTACCGGTACGTCTTTGACATACCACCTGTCCATTAATGAAAGAACATGAGAGCCCAGCTAGTCGTTAGCGGTTTCCCGCTGTGGTGGGCCATCATCAAAACAAAGTTATTAGCATATTTTACAAGATGTGAAAGGCTCAGAAATGATTGTCCAACATTTCATATCATAGAGAAAAGAACTCCAAATTTGAGAGTTCTCATCTTATTTTCCTTTATGTGGTTATTAAATTATTATTATCGTAGATGAGACAAGAAGTGATGGACGCCTGCGTGGCTCTGAGGTCCCTGTGCGAGACGGTGAGAGCCCAGCGACGTCGGGCGTCGCTGTCGCTGTCGTCCTTCACCTCGTCCAACGGGAGCGGTCAGAACGCCTCGGTGGTGAGCTCGGCGTCGACCGACACGGACGGCGACGGACACGGCAGCATCCCGCGGCTGGACGGCAAACAGGACACGGGTCTGCTCAATTACCTCGTCAAAGACATTGATCACCTGGTGAGAGGCTCGGCCTGGTTCCAGCTCGACTTCTCCCAGTGCGACCAGTGCGGACGCAGCCCCAACGACCTCCTCCAGCTCGAGTCCGAGCTGCACTTGACCCAGGAGGCGGCCGACCGGTTGCAGCGCAATTTGGCCGACAAGACGGAAGAATCCAAGCGACGCAACGAGGAAGCCACATCCTTCAAAAATCAGGTACTGCGTACTACAGGCGCACTATCAAATTAAATTCAATGTAAATATAACTCGATCGGAAGTGACGGCCTAGTTACTCTTTAATAACATTTTCCCCCTTTTATTTTGGGATTGAAACAGCTGACGCTCAAAGAGGTGGAGCTGGAAGCGACTCGCGAGGAACGCGACACGGCCCGCCGAGATGTCCGTGACACTCACCTGGCCAAAGACGAGATCATCCGACGTGCCTGGGAAGTTCGCGACCAGGCCGTTTCGCGTAAGAACGCGGCCGAAATCGAGCTGGCCCGCACCCGCATCGACGTCCTCCAAATCAACAGTCAACTGCTGGAAGCCATTCAGCAAAAAGTGGAGCTCAGCCAGCAGCTCGACCAGTGGCAGGTATCAAAATCAAACGCATTCAACCGCTCGACTTGAAAAAGAATTAAAGCCCCGCCTCGAGGGATTTTATCATTTCGTCGCTCTTGAACTTGTGCTGGGCTGTTGTTGTTTCTACTGGGATTTTTTTTATATTTGATAGGTGGACATGCAGCAGCTGCTCGACGACCAGATGAAGAGCAAATTGTCCAAACAGGAAAGGCTGCGCTCGATGGCCAGCGCGGGCGGTGGAGCGGCTCAGCAGTCGGCCGGGACCACCGCTGGGACCGCCAACTCACCTCAGCAACGAAAAACCAAGTTCTTGGGTCTTTTCCAACGGTCGTGAACAGGGCCGGACTCTTATAGCCATTAGCACGCGCACCTATTCCCCCCCCCATCTCTATTATTCCAACCAAAAACTTTCTCTTCTCTCCTCGCCACACCTAATCTGCATATTAAAAAATACCAGACGATAAAAATCAGCTTCTGCGAATTTCTGCGCGTGTTAATTTATCTCCTTATTTTTGTTACCCCCCTCCATCCCTTCGCGTCCGTCCCTTTTGTTCTTTTTTTTAAAAAACCGTTGTATCATATTAATGATTATTATCCAACCGCTCCTCGATTTATTTAAATTTTTCTCCCAAAAAACTAACGGGGTAGCAGCGTGCTGTTTGTCATGAGACCGATAAGGTGAAAAGAAAAAATAATAATTAATTATACATATTATTGCGTCATACTGAAAACTGTGTAGAATATGCGAAACGAAAAGGTGGATCTCGGGCTGTCTCTCTCTCTCTTTCTCCAATGATAATTATTTACTTGTGATTCTTTTTTTCGGCAATTTATCTTTTCCTGTTTCACTAATTTTCGTTCAATGGGTTACAAATTTTTTTCTTTTTTTTTTCTTTTTTTATCTTTTGAAAAAATTTGGGTTCTGTATCCAGGCCGTAGGTCAGACGAGCCTCCCCTCCCCCTTGTATAATATACAGTTAACCGTCGTGAAAAGGAGAGAAAAGAGTAAGTAGCACGTAACGAGGTCAGAGGTATAAATAAAGGCGATAGCAGTTGAGGGTCTCGTTACTTTTTTTTAAACAGGAAAAAAAGAGAAGAATCGTGATTTCCCGCGCACGTGTGTTTGTGTGCTGCTTCTTACATCTCCCACCCTCCATACCCCTCCCTCCCCCCCACCCAAATCATGTTGTGTAATACCGCGCGAATACCCCTCTTTGTGTGTATGTGTGTCTGTGTGTGTGTGTCTTGTGTTTCGGGAGTGCGTGATTGTGTGTACTGCACCGATAATACATCATGCAACATCTTTGCTAAGAAAACCAAACCATTCGTGACATTCCAATTTTTCTTGTTCGATTCGATTGATTTTTCGTGAGTCCCGAAAAAAACAAAGAAAAGAGAGAAGAGATTTTGTGCTTTTTTCTTTTTCATCCAAACGGGAATGCACCATTTCGCCGGTGCCAGATGGATCGTGAATATTTATTCAAAGTAGACACGAGAAAGAAAGACGAAAAAAAAAGAGAAAGAATTAAAAGAGAGAGAGAGCGACTCTTGTTGGCAAATGGAGCGTGAAAAATGGAGATGGAACGAGAGAAAATAAAAAAAGAAGAGTAGGCTAGACTAGAGGTTTGCGTGCACCCGCGGGAGTTATACGTATATACTGGGCGTCGAATGAAGCTGTTGCTTCGTTCTCTCTCCCTTTTCATCCGCAGCTGGGCCGGTGCTAGAATGATGAATGATGATGTCAGTCAGTCAACAAAACTTTTTGGACTGACTGACTGGCGCTCTCTCTCAATGTCCCCGATGACTGAACGAACGCGGGAATCTTCGAAAAAAAGAAAAGAAAAATCGAGGTCTTGGTCGAAAAATTTTTTTGTTTTTGTTTTGTTGATTTTCTGGAGCGGAAAACAACAAATGTGTCGGAGCAGACGAGACTCACGTGCACAGATGGATCGATGGCCATGGCGCTGTGTACATTTCCGGCCAGCTGTCTTTTTTTTTCTCCCAATTCAAAAGGAGAACTGGGAGGAGTGAGAGGACTATGTACAGTATGTATGTACTACGGATATACATTTTAAGGTGGGTTTTTTCTTTCTCTCTCTCTTCTCTACTTTGGTAGTAATTGATGCGGATTTCCTCTCTCTCATTACTTCACCTGTTGCCGGCCAGGAGGGGGGAGAAGGAAAAAAAAGGGAACCGAGGCCGAAGGCGATTTCATTGAGGGTCGCTTTACTTCCTCATCAAACCGCTGATGAGAACAAATTCTCTTATTTGAACCAAACTGGAATTATTTTTTGTTTCACTTTCCATTTTTGTAGTTTGAAATATTTTTTGTTCAGTTACTCGGTCGTTTTTTTCTTTTTTGTTTCCCTTCAAATTATCACGAACGTTCCGAAGAACGTCATTTCCCGAAAATGCCTTCGTGTAACCGTCACCTTTCCCTCCGGTGCCTTGACCTTTCCCTTTGAGCGCGTCAGTCCTCTAGATGCATGCAGCCAGCGCCTCTCGACGATCCCCCAACGGGGAGAGGCCACCGGAAGTCGTCGTGAGGTCTCGTGATTGCGCCATACACACACTCTTTTTTTTTGTATATCATTTCCAGAGGGAAGAATAAAACCCACCGAGCGAAAAATAAAAAGACAGCCGCCGGAGTGAAGAAGAAGAAGAAGAGTGTTGGGCGTTGACATCGGGAATTGATTATCGAGTCAATGTCGATGGACCGCCAAGTAAGGAATCCTCTTGTTGAACGTGACACCATCATCAACATCAACAAAAAAGAAAAAGAGAACCGACCGCAAGTCAAACAAGTCGGAAAATGCGAAAGAACATTCCTTAAAAAGTCGTGACCGACTCCTTAATAAACGAAACAAAAAAATCTTTCAGCAGTTCAAGAAAAAATCCTCCATTGTTTTTGGTTTTTTTTGTTTCAAACCGAAATAAAGAAACGAATGTATGATTGCTGTTGGCCTTGGTATGTATATGTGATACCGTGTGTGCCCCTGTGTAGAAAATGTGTTTTTAACACGATCGTTCCTCATCCATCGCCATGCCGCAAAAAGGATAAATAAATGAGACACGACCACCGGATAAGAAACTAACGAGCCCGTTTCGTGTCCGTCAGCGATTTTGTACCAAACCAAAATAGAATCGTCGACCTTTGCTGCATCCAAAAAAAAAAGTTCTTTTGTGAATTGTGATGGCCTTTTTATCTTATTAAAAAAATTCCCCAATCGTTTTTTTTCAAAAAGTCTCCGGCGTGTGTCACAGTTGAGGGAACGACCGAGAGCCTTTAACGATCCGCATCTGGATGGAAATTTGTGCACGCGTTCATGAATGCACTTTATACATGTGGTAGTACACTCGTGTGATGACGAAAAAAGAAAGAAAAACATGCGCCGTTGTGCTTGTGCGTTTTAAAAAGGCACATATACTACAAAGTTGTTTCTTTCTTTTCGTTGTTACGATCGCGCGGAGAAAATGGCTGCCGACGATGCATCGCATTTTTATTTCCCTGGGCAGAGACTCTTCACGCTGCAACGATTCCGATATTTCACTCGGTCGCAACCACGCCCGTTCACGGACGGATTCTCTTCACTGACTCCACAACATGTACACATACACTCACAAGTAGGTTTTGTTTTTTCTTATTTGATTCTTCGGAGAAAACAACGGGGGAATATTTCACCACCGAGGATTTTAACTCGTGGCCCTTCAAATACACAAGGCAACAACAACAACAATAATCATTAGGAGGAATGACACAATAAGGCAGGTGTCTTCTTCACAAATGCTTCCGCTCATTTACATTCAATAACCTGTCGACTGGAACAGCCTTCACCAGTAGCAACTCCAGTAGGCTATCTAATTACACACCCAAGGCGATCGAGTATTTCAACCCTTTGATCTTTTCTAGATTTTAACGACCGTCTCGAGAGTTTGGTAGCAGCAGCTTTCAATCGTTACGTCCGAACAAATCGATTCACCTTGACAAATGAAAAATTAGAAACGCCCGACGTACACAAATGGGAAATACCGCAGAGACGCGAAATTTCGAAAATATTTTTTTTCGTACATGATAATTTTTTATTATTTTTTGTTCGCCCCTTTAACCAGACTATAAAAATCATTTGTGCACATCGGACAATCGCATCGGAGTGAAGTCGATTTCTTTCATAGGCCAGGCGACGGTCGAGGTGACCTTCGTCCCGTTTTAACGTTCCGTGACGCAACAAACAACAAGATGGTTGATCATTTGAAGATTATACACAAGGATACATGTTTCACCTTAATGGCTACGAGGACCAACAATATCATTGAGAAGGTGATACGACAATACGGTGTGCGTGTCCCTGGCTTGGCACTACGGAATGCAAATATCTCTGGAAAACCATCCGAGTTTTGTTCAGTGAAATACTTTGAGTGTTTTTCTTTCTCTTTTCGATTCATTTTTCAGATTGGCCGTCCAACCGGTACACGTTGAGTACGTCGTCATTCGTCTTTTTTAGGGCATATCAGACTGTAACGTTTTATATTATCATTTTTCCCCCATTTCTCGAATAAATGAAAATAAGAAAAAAAAATAAAATTTTGTCGACCAGAGTAAAGTCAACAATAGAACGCATCTGTCATTTAAGTTAAACAGCAGCAGCAGGTGCTACCGTTAAGTGCATCAATAGGCCAACAAAGTAGCGAAAGGGAGCTCGGTAAACGGACTATCAGCGGCGTCGTTACGAAAAAGGAGAAAAGAAAACTAACGTGCCCTGTATGCGGGACTGTTTCGTCTTCATTTCGCCCTTGGTACGTTCACCATAATCACGAAGTTCTATCAAACAGATAATAAAAAAACAAGGTTCGTTATTCAACGTCAAGGTGGTAACTGCCGTAAACAAGTTGGCATTGCCACTCTTCTTCTTCTTCGTGTTTCACTTTCACGCAGGGGGCAATGAGCTTGATGACCCTATTCAAAGTGCTAACCCATAAAATAACTCTCCCTCGTCATTTTCATCACGTTCACCATTTTTCTTCCTTAAAAAAAAAAACGAAACAAAAATAAGGTATTGCGTTTAGTTTTGTCGTTCCGCTTTCCTTACGGATTGAGAAGGATAGGGCGCTGTCGCCAATCCAGTTATAAAAGGGGAGCGTGATATCAAAAAGCCCTATAAATATATACACACTCTTGTCGTGTATTAACTTACACGCACACACACACAGGAGTCTGATTGGATGGATGGACCGCGCGGGTTGTGGGCGATAATAACGGCGTGCAACTCTTGGCGCGTTCGTAAATGAGAGCATAAAAGTAGAGTCTGAGAAGAGAAAAAGTCAATTCCAAAAGAGATCGTGGCTGTTATTATCACCACACGTCCAGTTTTCTTTCAAAAAGAGTCTAGAAAAAAACTTTCTTTTTTCTTCTCCAGCCTAGACAGCATCCGAAAAAAGTTGTGTCACCTCCAGGAGGAGCAGTTTACACAATGGCGCAAAAGAAAAAAACACAAGAAACATTTTTCTTTTTCAAAAAAATTAAAAGAAGGTTCGCTCTGTTAAGCGGCTTCTTCATTGGCCCGTTGTTCCGACGGTTAAGTTCATGCGTCTATAGAGCAAAGAGAGAAAAAGAGAGAGAGAGAGAGAGAAGTTCTTTCTTAACGGGAGAACAACAAAAATTGGAGAGCACGTTCAAGCGTGACTCGGATGGCCTTTTGTTAACGAAGCTGTTTTCGGCCAACCAGCGTCATACGGGCATGACTTGCTCACACACACACACACACACGACACGCATCATTTGCCGCAAGCTATATACGCTCACTGATGAGAGCAAAAAAATATAATATGGAAGAAAACATCTTCCTTTTTTTTTCTTCATTGATATGTTAGTGTACGTTATTTCTATTTTTTTAATAGGGATGAACTGCCGAGTTCCAGATGGTCGGCGAGCTTCCTACCGTCTTTTATTTTTTTAAACTGAACGAAATTATTTTTATTTGCAAAATAAACAATTGCCATGAATTACGGGGTTTGCGGTTGTTTCAAGACGGAAATACGTTTTTTAAGTCAAAAGAACTTTGTAGAAATTGCCGTCAGTTTTCAATTACGAATGATTAGTATTCACGATGCGCCACAAAAGGCCTGAAACTCCTGTCACGTTAAATAATTAACAGGTGGAAAACACTCCCCACCCCACTTCCCTCTTGCCACTGGAAAACGGATGACGGATGACTGAAATAAGCTTAAACGACGACGAGGGGTGGCATGAACGTCGGGACCATATTTCGGCGTTATTCAGAAAAATATGACTCTGTTCCAAGCTTATTATTTTTTTTGGCTCGGCAGTTTGAAATCTTATATGATCCTATCAGTGAGGGCATTCAAGGTCACATCGTGAGCTGGACAAAAGAAGCAGAAGATCGTGAATTCCAGAGGGGAAGATTTAAAAAAGAGAAAAATATCAGGAAGTCGGTCGATTTCATTTAAGCAGGATTTTGAAGTAGTAACTCCCGGAAGTTGAAAAATGAAAATTTCAAATTTCAGGAGAATATACAAAAACGACACGGGAAATCCGGAAAGGATACCACATTAGCAATTATTGACATCATGAGAAAAAGGGTGTGGGGAAATGGATAAAATCAAAATTCAATTTTTCAAGAAAATTAACGCTCGTCAAAAAGTATTAATATCTGCCGCCAGGTGACTCTCGCCACCGCAGACGAGAAAGCACTCGATCATTTTTTGGCGGGCTTTTTGTAGCGATAATTCATCCTCATCGAGTGATGGTCTGAAGGCGTGTTACATGAAGGATAACCAAACCAACACACATTGTCACGCTTCACGATGCAATAAGGACGGTTCCTCGATTACCGACAAGTCAAAAAAAGAAAAAGAAAAAAGAGGAGGACCCTAATCTGATAAGGATTGGCACGTCGAACGCATCAGTTAACTTGGTCCTCTATATGAAGGTCAGGATTCTACTTTGCGAGAAATAACGGAGAGGACGAGTTTATTCGTTCCATCAATAAGGAAAAAAACCAAAACAGAGAGACATCTTCACGAAATTCGTGAGAGGCTTTTTATCCCCTCCTCGGTTATTGACGGAATATTTGTCTGGAGATTCAAGTTACATTCATCCCAAGCCCATGATACATTCGCACGCCTGTCTTCATGGCTTTGGGAACTAGGTGCATAGATAGATACGAAAACTGAAATAGAATGATGATTGGAAATTTTGGTTTGTGGCACTACAAACCCCAATAGAAAAAAGCCGGCTTTGATATGAACCATGTTGGACCTCTCTCGACTTTGAAATCACGAGAGCATTTTAAAAAACCCGATTCCATCATTCGCATGCAATCGTGTTTCCTGCCTGTTTTCACGACACTAGTTACAAGATGGCCACTTACTTTGAATTCACCTCGACGTGATATTCTTGGCGCCTCTTCCTCGTGGATTGAAGATCAGACAGTAAAGTTTTATGTTGCTGGAATGCTAGTCACGTTTGTCGAGGATCACGTGGGTCACCGACGAAAAAGTAACTTCAGGTTAATGGCACGGTGTGGATTTTCACAGCAACACGACACAATTTTGATTTGCACACAAAGGATTTGTTACACAGTGACCTTTGTTCTCATTGTTCTGTTCGTGTCAATAGTTGGAAATATGTAGGTGAATTAACCAGAAACCACAAGTTATAGTAAACAGTTGATTCACACCTCTACTCGAAACGTTTGAAGAAAACAATGCTGTTTTTAACAACGTTGCAAATTTTCACATCAATTAACACAAAGAGGTAGCAAATTTTTTTTTTTTAAATTGGAAAATCAATTTTTGAAATATAATTGAATTTAACTTAAAAGTTAAAATATTATTTTTAAGAATATGGCCACCCCGGAAATCTAGAAATATGTCGGAATTTTATTATTGGAAATCCCAGTAAGCTTTCATTTCAACCATTCGATTCGGCTTTCTTTGCGCATTAGTTAATTACTTTTTTTTTGGTGAAATTAATCTGCAAAACACAGGCGTACAACTACCGATGCATTCAGGTTAGTGACTTTCTGGGACTCTTGAAGCTATAAAAAAGTTAACAAACGTTCTTTATCACATCACAACAGTTGTGCGAAATGGTTTTCTCTCTCGTATCATGTCCTGTGTAGTTCCAGATGGTGATACCGGATGACTATAAGCTGGTGCTTATTTTTAACGGTAGCCCAAGCTTTCACAAGACGATTCTCTCATCCGCCGTAGTTTATTGCACCCTTTTTTTTTTGGGCGGCCTCATTTGATGGCTCTCACCCAACAATTCACTATCCGGAAATTATGGCCAGCATGTAAGTCATCGATCACGTCTTTTGATCACGTATAACCCCAGCTAGCTTCATAATAAAATAACAGACTAACTTTTATATTGATGATCCTCCATTTTGGCAGATAGGGCAGATAGGTCCGGCTCTATTCACCTGTAAACTTATATACAAAGGGGCTATTGTTCTTTATTTTTCATCAAAGAACTTTAAAATTAAAGCTACAAAGAAATGCATTCCATTGTTTCGTCACATTTTCCCTTGAAATGTGTGTAAGCTAGACATGGTGCATGGCAGCAGGGAAACCCAACGATTCCGAATATCCGCCGTATGAAGGACTCATCGATGGGGCTTCTTTCTGTCTTTTAACATTAAACAATGGAGAAGATGGTGCCCGACATGGATCAGAAGAAAGCCTTGCAATCCACTCTCGATTTCACCTGTCGGCAGCACACAACGTCACGTAGGCAAAGTGTAACGAAACTGGTGTTCATTCGACCGTCGAGCCTGACATGAGCCAGACCTGAATGACCGTAGCTTGTGCACTTTGATTAATTGATTCTAGTAGTGTCACAATTGTAAAAAAAAAAAGTATCGTCATGCACGAACCGCTGCAACGTGATTACGTCGAGGTTAGCACGTCATCCTACCAGCGTGCCATCGAATCTCACCGTCGTTGGAGGATATGCCTCTGGACTGGTCTTGGGTAAGTCACAACAGACATTCAACTAAATTGATGGTAATTTAACGATATTTTGAGTGCTGTCTATTAGTTGCACTCTCATCACGTGTGCCATACTGTTGTCTCTGCTCATCGTCGGTGCTAGACAGCCTCGATTAGCCTTCCCTGTTGCCGAAGTGGGAGACTCTCCATTGCTGGCTCTCTCTTTCCCCATTAAAGGTTGGTTTCAAAACTTGTGGTAGAGACATTATGATGTAGAATTTAACAGACCGTCTTTTGTTTTTTAACACATGGATGCAGAAAGAAGCCATCCGAAGGGGCGATCTAATTTTACCATCCGGCCGGAAATGGTGTACGAGAGTATGACAGAGGCCCGAGAAGAGTTCAGAAACCGGAAAACACTTGAGGAGCAACTTCTCAATCATCAGCTCAACCGAAGCGATTTAACGCCTTCCTCTTACCATCAGCAGGTCACCACGCTCAGCCCTGAAATGCGCAATTTCAGCGACTCGGCCGTGTTGGCTGAAACTTCCGTCCGCCTCCTACTAGAACGGGAGCAGATCCCCATAGCAGAGCTCCAATCCGCTGATCCTAGTGCACTACTCAAAGAATGGGTCCACTGCGACCCTACCTTGGTCAACAAGAAATGTCGCCCGGAAGACAAGTTCCGGACGTTAGACGGAACATGCAATAATTTACACGCTCCTGAAAAAGGAGCCACCATGCAGCCATTCCGTCGCATCCTGCCACCCGTCTATGATGACGGATTTTCATCTCCAAGGACTAAGTCCGTCGTGGGAAGTGATCAGCCCTTGCTGTCTGCCAGAGAAGTTAGTCGACGGTTCACTGACAGCGCCGACCACGTTGCCGTTGAAACCAAACTATCAATGCTGTTTCTTACCTGGGGACAGTTTCTCGATCACGACATGACCAACACTGGCTCCTCCAAAGGTGCCAATTATTGCGATATTACCGTTTTCGGATACGTTATATAATTTACTTATTTTTCTCTATCAGGCGAGAATGGAAGTGCCATCACCTGTTGCGGCCAACGGAAACAGCATCCCGAATGTTTCCCGATTCACGTAGAAAATAACGATCCGTTTTACGCAGATAAAGGCGTCCGTTGCCTGGATTTCGTCCGCTCAGCACCGGCTCCACAATGCAAAATAAGTAATACCCTTTTGAAAATGTGTTTAGTGAGATTTTTATTAATAAAAATTACATTCCGGATTCATAGATGGAAGAGAACAGTTTAATCAAGCTTCAGCCTTTATCGATGGTTCCATGATTTACGCCACTACTAGTCTGGAAGCAGATATTCGACTAAGGGCTCACGTTAATGGCAACATGAGAGGTCGATTATTTCAAGACGGACGCTGGATGCTTCCCATTTCCGACAAGCCAAACGACGGATGTAATAAGGACGAGCTCATCAAGCAGAGCCGCTACTGCTTCAAAGCAGGTAAAAAATCGAAAATAGGATTGAAACAAATTAACCCAAAAATTATATCTGTCATTTGAAGGCGACGTGCGAGTTAACGAACAAATCGGATTAACTGCAATGCATACTGTCTGGATGCGCGAGCACAATCGGATCGCCAATGAATTAGCCGACATGAACAAACACTGGGACGACACACGTACGTACGAGGAAGCTCGTCGAATTGTTATCGCCATGGTTCAGCACATCAGTTACAACGAATTTGTACCTTTATTGCTCGGTAAATTTGCATCCGTGATTTGAAAAGAAAAAAAAAAAAAATCTGAGAAATTTACTATTCTTTTCCTTCAGGTGAGAAATTGACCGAGCATTTGAAATTGCGTCCACTGGCTAGCGACTACGACAGTAGTTACGATAAGGAAGTTGACGCCGGCATTTCCAACGAATTTTCTACCGCGGCGTACCGTTTCGGTCACAGCATGTTGCAGGTTTTTTATTTGATATAAGACATCAATTCCGTGTTAGTCGTTATTATACTAGTACCAATATTCGATTTACAAAACCAACCATGCAGGGTTTAGTGGAATTTCACACGGCCAAAGGACGGACAATCGATTTCATGCAATTCACGAAAATTCTTTTCAACCCGTTCGCCTTGTGGGATTTTGGCAAGTTGGACGCTGTCGTTCGAGGCAACGCCCAACAATGTCCAAGAAAATTAGACACTTCATTCTCCACTCAGGTACAGTCCCGTTCCAGCACACATAACCAGTGCTGCCTCTTATCTAAGTCAAGTAGCGAAATCATGGAATATCCCTATCAACCAACAGGTTACTAACCATTTGTTCCAACCTGAAAAATCCAATCACGGCTTCGACTTATTTGCATTGAATATACAAAGAGGGCGGGACCACGGTCTGGCACCGTATATTCAATGGAGAGAACTATGCAATCTCTCGCCCGTTAACGACTGGCTCGAATTGGAGAAGGAAATGCGACCATCTTCCTTTGTTGTTCTCAAACAAATTTACCAGTAAATCGACCGTTTACTTGTCCTCCCTTCAAATACCGAACCCTCACTTATCTCGTTTTGCTTTTTTCACACATATCACAGAGACATAAAAGATATTGATCTCTACGTCGGAATCTTGGCCGAGAATTCTTTACCGGACGGTATTCTAGGTCCTGTTGGCAGTTGCATCATAGGAGACCAATTCTTGCGCTCAAAAATTGGCGATCGTTTCTGGTACGAGACGAGCGACCCCACCATCCGCTTCACACCCGGTAAGTTCCAAAACTATAAAACTTGGACACTTAAGAATTCACCATAAACTGGGTTTTTTTCCGTTATAGACCAACTGAGTGAGATCCGAAAGTCAAGTCTGGCTCGGGTTTTGTGCGACAACGGCGACGCCATGGACGCCATCCAGTTGAAATCCATGGAGGTTGTCAGCGGTTCCAATCCGGTTAAACGATGCCATGGGGATGAAATTCCCAGAATGGACCTATCCAATTGGGAAGATGGAATGATCTCACCTTTCGTCTAAAGCTAGTCAACTTAAATATAGTAGAAAAAAACCATTTTTGAAATTACAATACTTCAAGTTCACAAATTCCAAGCGTCCTTAATGCTATCAAGAAATGAGCTATAAAGCAAAATGCTTTTCCAAATTCCGTTTATTAAAATTCCGTCATTATAATAATGTTATGTTCGTTAAGAAAATGAAGGGGAAACATTTAGTTTATGTATGTTAACGGCCGTAAAGTCCATATCCGCGTCCGAATCCGAGGCCGTGCCCGTAACCGAAACGTCCGTAACCACCACTAATCATTGCAAGGTTTCAAGGATAGAAATGAATTAGAGTTAAATGGAGAGAAATAAATCAATGAGAGGAAATAATGGTCTTACAATCCGTGTCCGTAAGCGCCATATCCGCCGTAGCCTAATCCGCCGAGCCCACCGTAGTAGCCATGCAAATGTCCCTCAGATGCTTCTAAATCCTGGTTTGATTTCTCTTCAGCCGCAAAAATAGCAGCCACGACGAAGGCGACGAAAAAGAGAACCTTGAAATTTAATTAAAATGAAATGCAATAAAATGATTTTAGCCATGATTTTATGAAATTACCTTGAATGCCATCATGTTTATTCCGATTGAAGAATGATTGCTAGTTAATACTTAAAGAGCTCGAAGTGAGTGATACTTTTATCGAGAATTGGACCTCGTTTATATAGTACCGTAATTCAGATGTGAAAGGTAATAGTAGATTCGTTCGTCCAGGTGAAAGGTATTATTCAAAAGGAAAAGTGAATATCTTTCATCTTATTAAAGTAATATACAAAAGACACCTTTTTGTTGTACAAACTGGAAAAACCTTTCTCTGTGGGCAATCGTGTGAAACTTCGAGCGTGGCCTTAACGTCGCCGTGGCGGGATCGCTGATCCGCGAACAGGTGGCACCTTGACTACCTTTTATCATCAGCCTAATATTCTCTTTCAATTTGCTTTTAGAGTGAAAGTTCATCCAAGTATAAGCGGTTAGTTAGATAAACAATTATCAGATCACTCAGGCTCACGTAGCAGTATTTACTTATCATCGCATATCCAATGGACACATTTTATTCAGCAACGAATTTATTTGTTTTTGGTGGGCGCATTTTCTCATACAATATACTAAACCGTAGCATTGTAAAGGGGACCTTGTGCTATGGTTTATTTCTATCCTTTCTCTTTTTTATTAAATTAATTATCTTCTGTCGACAGAAGAAGTTCGTCTAAAAACTTTATTGCGCAGCTAATCTATGCAAAAGTATACGGAACGGAGAGAAACTTATATTTTCCCTTTAACTTAAACAAACAATAAGAAGTAAAATATATCAACAGCGTAGACGTGCGTAGATAATTTCAAACGAAATTCGTTGGAAACCCCCCCAGGAAAATGTATTGCACCGCGCTGTGTAAATAATGTGTAATGAATCGGTGATAGTCCATTCGTGCTAATCGTGTTTGTTGGAAAGGTTTTATTTTTTATTCAGTGGGAATTGTCGAGAAAAAGTCGAGAAGGATTGGGGATAATCACGGGCAATGCTGTGCACTTTATTAGTCATTAATAAGACGAGTCACGGTGTTGTACTGTCTAGTCTTTGTTGAAGTTATGCATGAGGGTCATGAGGTACGGCCGTACGAAGGCTATAATCGAAACCTAGTTGATGGTTAGTCTTATTCCTTTCGACAAAATTAGTCACGGCCGTTAAACAATGCCATAGTTTCTCAGATAATTCAACTGTCAATAACTGGTGAGAGCCACCAGCGAATTGTTAGTTGAAGGGCACGATTTTAGTCACGCTACTTAAGCGTCCATATGCTTGCAGTAAATTTAAATAGGAACGCCCTATAATTTTTTCTTAAAACCTTTAAAGTTATTGCTTAGAAGTTAAATGTTTAAACGTAGTAAATTATGAGTGAATTTCTGCAAATAGCAAATATGAAATATTTTTAAAAGAAATAAAATATTAAATAACGACGCTCAAGCAGAATTTATGCAGTTTGGCAACTCTCCACTATGACAACCGATTGTTTATTTCTGAAGTTTACAATTGAATGTTGTAAAACTACGTAATTTATGTTTACCGTGGGATAAATCTGCCTTGCGAAAATGAATTTAGATTTACTTGGTACGTAAAGAAAAATAAAAAATACTTCGTTAGTTTTTTAATCATAAATTTATCTATTTCTGTGGTTGTTTAGAATCGTTTGGCCAAAACTACCCTGAGGTACTGTGCATTCATATTTCCACAAAGCTTGCAAATGTTTAAAACTTGGTATTTGTTTGAATAGGAATTTGATGGAGCTCTTGATTGTATTTCAATGGCTGTCACCTGCACTTTTAATAAGCGAGGAACTCTTCTAGCAGTGGGCTGCAATGATGGAAGGATTGTAGTCTGGGATTTTCTTACCAGAGGAATAGCAAAGATTATTAGTGCTCATGTACATCCTGTCTGCTCACTGTGGTATTATTAATTCTAGTTGAAAAATTTTTAGTGATACTTAATCTTTGTACTGGTTTAGCTGGTCCAGAAGCGGACACACCATTTTAAGTGCATCAACAGACAACACTGTAGCTATATGGGATGTTCTTACTGGAGAATGTAATCAACGATACAGATTCCCATCTCCAATCATCAAAGTTCAATTTCACCCTAGAAAAGCAGACACATTTCTAGTTTGTCCGATGAGACATGCAGCTGTACTTGTTGAGCTAGAAGGAAATCACAAACTACTACCTTTGGATGAAGATGAGGTGATTTCTTGAATGGTAAAAATATTCTAGGCTTTATCAAACTAATTCTCCTTTTATTTAGAGTGACCTCAATATCACAGCTTCATTTGACAGAAGAGGACAGTACATATACACTGGCAATGGCAGAGGTCGAATTATTGTTTTGGACGCTATCTCACTTGAGGTATATCACCATTGTCATTTATTTGTGTATTTAGTTTGTATTATTTAATGTTTGTTCACAGGTAAAAGCCTCTTTTCGCATCACCCAAGGAACAACCAGCACGACAGCGGTTCGAAGTATTGATTTTGCGCGGCGTGGAGAGTATTAAAAAGTTTGAATATTTCAAAATTCCAGCTCCCTATTAATATTTTTAAATTTTTTTAGTCATTTTCTTGTGAATAGCGCTGATCGAATCATTCGAGTCTATGATGCCAAAGAGATTCTTGCATGTGGGAAAGATGGAGATCCGGAACCTATGCAGAGATTGCAGGATCTTGTGAATAAGTAACGGTGTATTATTTATTTTTATAAGGAAGATAATTCTACGAATTTATTTTTCGACCAGAACTACGTGGAAAAAATGCTGTTTTTCAGGAGATGGAGAATATATATGTGCCGGTTCAGCCAGACAGCACGCCCTTTATGTATGGGAACGAAGCATAGGAAACTTAGTTAAAATTTTGCATGGAACAAAAGGAGAACTGCTTTTAGATGTTGTTGTAAGTAGAACAACATATTTCAACGCTCATGCGTGTTACGTTACTAAATTTTTCAAAACGACAGTGGCACCCAGTGAGACCTATAATAGCTTCGGTATCCAGCGGAGTGGTATCAATTTGGGCACAGAATCAAGTTGAAAACTGGTCCGCGTTTGCTCCGGATTTCAAAGGTGAGCTTGTTGTGATTTTTGGACGTTGTCTTTATGAGCCCTGTATAAAATCGTTTGCCATATTAACAGAACTCGATGAAAATGTTGAATATGAAGAAAGAGAATCCGAATTCGACCTCGGTGATGAAGACAAATCAGTTACACAGAACGAAAGAGAAGTTGAAGATGATTTAGAGGTAATTGTCGATGATTAGAAGTTTTTCTTAAAACCATCATAATACTTGTCTTGTCCTTATCCCATGAATGGAAGGTTGATGTAACAACTGTTCAACCGATATCTGCTTATTACTCCTCTGACGAAGAAAAAGACGACGAGGATATCCTGCTCTATTTGCCAATCGCTCCTGAAGTAGAAGAACCAGAAGATGGCTGGAATCCAGCCGCTGAATTAGAGGATGGCACCACTTCTGGAACAAAGAGGAGTAGCCATCAGGATCAGAAAGAAAATAGTTCCCCTAAGAAAAAACGAACAAAAAGCTACGAAATTTCTCTAGCTAATGCTCCAACAGATGGTAATTGGAACTCTATAATTATAACGATTGACGGTATGGTTTAATATAAACATCCACATTTTTAATATATAGAAATTCATCCACTAGTGAGCAGCAAAAAAGACAAACCAGCTGTAGCTGGAGGGAAGAAAGTTACCGGACCCGGACGACCTCGAAACAGTGACAGTGGAAAAAGATTTGAGCGTAGCCGATCAGGAAAATAGTATCGCTTTTAGTTAGTTTTCTTTTAGAATATCCTGAGCTTCGTTATGTTTCTTCAAATTTCCTCAAGCCATTTGCATTATTTTCGTATTCAACTTACTTTCTAAAGTTCAATTTTTTTGAACTTTTTTGAAGTTATTACAACACATGAATTTAAACTGACGCGTTATTTTTACTGTCAATCGAATCCGCTTTTATTAATGTGTCTTTTATCCGACGTTGTAAACCATGGTGGCATTCGCAGCGGCAGCAGCAGACGGAAGCATTACTTTAACAGGGGGACCCTGTCCGATGTTAACGGGACCTCTTCTTGTTTGCGTGGTAGTTGAGGCGAGTAAAATGTGCAGCATGCCTTCTATCTCCATTAAATGCTTCATATACTCTACTTCTCGGTTAACGTGCTCTTGTAGATGAAGGAACAGTTTCTCTGATTGGGGTGTCAAACAGCTGTTCTCGTATACGTCTGCAAATAAAAATATGACAGCGATTGAAAAATGGATACAGAGCTTGTGAATCTAAAACGGTTACCTAGCAAAGTATTTGCCACTTGAATTATAATTTTTGAATGACTCGGGTCATTGATGTTTCGAGCCAAAAATGTCAGAATGATTGACAATGAGCTATCGTCACGACCTGCCAGGGCAGATTTTAAGCCGTTCCGTCTAATTAAAGTACATTTTTTTTTTACAAATAACATACAATTTCAATTAATATAAAAATACAAAAGATTTAAGAATACTGTTACCTTATTAATTCGTGCATCACCCCAACAGTAATAGCAGGTTTCTTTTTTCTAATATATTTGCTTAAAACTGTATCTAATGCTTTGCTGTACTGGAATTTCCGGAGAAACATGTCATATCGAGACACTAAAGAGTTGTCATTTTTTGTGGCAACCTCGACATCAGTTGCAGGATTGAAAGTTCGATTGACGTTTCGGAAATCAGCATTCAAACGGAAACGATATGTAGTTTGTGACTAAAATTCAAATGAAAAGCAGATTAGCAAACAAATGAGAAAAAAAAATTAATAATAATAACACTAATAAGTAATTCAGTATTCACCTTTTTCTGATCTTTCAAGGACTGCTTTGGGATCAAAGCTCGCGCTTCAGCCGGAGTTTGTCTGTGCTGCATCGAGATTAAACCGTTAGCCATTCCAGCTACCACAGTAAAATCGTCAGGCTGATAAAATGTTGAATAAAATAATCTGTTTACATTACGGATTCATAAGAAACTACTATAACATTCCTTACCGTGATTCCCAAGCTAAGTACAGGTGAGGGGAAGTCAAGAGTATGGACCACTTGATAGCTCTGAACATCATAGATTTTAGCATGACGATCGAGACCACCAGTTACAAGTCGTTTCCCGTCTGATGCCAAGTGTAAGCAAGTAATGGTTTTGTGATGTTGCGAGACCCTTGCAAGCAATCGACCACCGGCTAGCATGTCCCAAACTCTAAGTTCAGTACCACCTGCGAATTTAAAAATTTTAATAAATAAACAGACTCAAACCCTAAGCAAGTGTAACTTACCAACAGAAACAAAAATAGAATTGCCAGGGTACATGAGCACACTCTCCACAGGGGAACCATGGTCAACTGAAATAGTGCTACCAGTTGGACTCCTAGCATCATACAACTTAACTGTATGATCAAATGAACCAGAAAGAAAAAGATCTGAGCTGATGCTTGAAACACATCCAGCTCTCACATAATCCTGTAGAAAAAAAATACATTACAACCAAGTAAGACACTTAAAAATGTGACTTCTATCATTACCGAATGTTCAGAGAATTTAATAATTTCAGTTTCACTAGGAAGGTCCCATAAGGCAACAGACTTATCATCAGAAAAACTGACAACATGAACATTATCTGCTGTGAATTTGCAGCGGTGAACAGGTCTATGAAAGGGAATGTTGTAAAATAGAAAAATTAATGAATCACAATTAGTAAATAATTAACAAGTAATGGGTGATGATTTACCCTTTATGTCCCTTAAATATTCGCAGAAGTGATTTTGAACCAATGTCAAAAAGTTTGATGTGTCCTTCATCACATCCAGCAACAACCAGTTTACCATCTGATCTTATGGAAGCACCATAAGCTGCCTCCTTGAATCGTGTGAAATGCCTGTGAACTTGATGTGTGATTGGATTATATATTTGAACTTTGGCAGCACTAGAAACAGCGATGAAATAGGGCTCTATTGGCATAACATCGATGTAGTCAATGGGTCCGAATTCTTTGACAGTAACGGGAAACTAGGTGTCAATAACAAACAGTTTGGTTAACCCTATGCTGATCAAGTCTATCAACAATTTTATTACTTACGTTAAGTTTTCTCCAATACAATGTATCGGCGGTAACTTTTTGTCCAATCTTGGGTAAACTTCTAATTTGAGTTTTCTTGAACGAAGCCATCTTAATTTAAGAATTTAAAATCCAACGAGCAGTAAACACGTGCTCAATTATTGAGGCATTGAAAACTAAATGTCGTCTGCTTCTTTCAAATTCTGCTGTCGCTAGGTAACAACAGCAACCAACAACTGGCTTTAAAATCGCAAGGGGATTGAAAGAAAATTAAAGATATTGAGAAATATTGAGAAAATACTTAAGCATGAATGATTTATCAGATGTTACCATAGTACCCTTGGAGAATTCCAATTTCGTGCAACCGTTTCGCATGCTTTTCAAACATGCTGGCAAAGACAGATTATGGGATCTTGTTAGAGTGCATGAAAGGTATAATTCAACCCAATATGCTTGACAACAGAATTTATGTAATTTTTTTCTGTTTTTCTATAGAAATTTTATGACATTTTTTGTTTATTCAGTGTGGCCATCATCATTTTTAATATATCCAAGAAAAAGCTGATCTTTGTGAGACAGTTTCGCCCTGGTATGAAAAAATCCTTCACTTATTCTTCATTTGTGATCAAATTACTAATTGGTTACATTGGAATTTGTCCATGTTCACTGTCAAATAGCTGTGTACATAAATTCCATACCTCAAGAGGATCGTACAAATCCAATTGATACAGAGAAATATCCTGCTAAACTGGGTTTTACCTTAGAGCTTTGTGCAGGAATAGTTGATAAGAAAAAAACCCTTGCAGAAATTGCAGCTGAGGAAGTACTTGAAGAATGTGGATACAAAGTTGATCCTGATAAACTGGAATATGTCATTCAGTTTCAGTAAGTATATAAAATGTTTACCTCTTAAGAAAATCTCAATATAAGGCCAAAAATAAGAAATAATCACATTAAAGTGATGTGTTCCTTTTAATTTTTCTCAAGTTCTGGTGTAGGGCTCTCAGGTGATCCTCAAACTGTTTTTTATGCTGAAGTTACTGATGAAATGAAGGTTAGCAATTGAATTAATTTTTAAATACAAATAACATTGTAAAAGCTATATTTTTATTTTCATTGCCAGGTGAGTTCAGGAGGAGGCAATCCAGAGGAGGGAGAACTCATTGATGTAGTAGAAATGAACATATCAGAAGTGGAAGAATTCCTTGCTCAAAAAAGGGTTCCTAGTCCTGGGGGGTTTCTTTTTGGCTTGCAATGGTTCTTCAATAAAAAGGCATCATTGTTTGTCTCCTAAAGTGCAAATCCGTTAGTTTTCATATCGTGTAACAAGTCAGCGATTCAGTTTATGAAACGCTGTAATAAACAATTTGGTCCACCAAAATTTTCGTTTTATGTTCTTCAAAAAAACGAACCTTCCATGTCGAGTAAGTTCAGACGAGCTAGGAACTTTTTAAGCGACAATTCCTATCTGCAACAAAAATCTTTAACAACGACGAAGGCTGCATTCATGATAGTTGCACATTTGTACAACATTTCTTGTAGAGTTAAGTAAGAGGAACACTTTAAACCAAAAGATTTCTTATGCTATAAAAAGCATATTTAAACAGACGCAATAGTGCAGTTATTGAATCCAAACTTATACACGGTTGTAAAGTAAAATTAATAAAATATCAAGTTATCTTATTATAAACTTTCCGCATCCAACTGCTTATAGGCAGCGGAGGAACAACTGACGCATTTATTCGGCCATAATTCAATTTAAGTCAAAATACAGTGTATGTCGCGTGAACAGTAAGTTGAGTGATGCTGGGGTAAGGTAACAGTTTTTGTCCACAATTGTTGGAAGTTAACCATCAGGTATAATTGCGTGAGATCAATCCACTTTTTGTTCATCATATTATGGCTAATTGGCTAATGTTTTTTGTTGTCTTTTTTGTTTTACTTTCTATGTAACAATTTGAGCGCAAGATAGTGAAGGAAGCATTGACAACCGGGTGGTTAGAGGCTACAAACGACGAAAGTTTTTCCCAAAACAAAACAAAAAAAGAATCAGTAATTTGAAACCACATGGCATCGCTTTCGCAATATGAAATTTCTAAGTGGAAAAAAACACATCGCGAGTTAATAAGAAAACATAAAGAAGAGTTACCCATTTAGCATATATAGGGGGTCGGAAACTGAAAAATAATGAAAAAGAAAAATATCTAATCTAGGAAGAATTTTGTCGTCTTAAAACACTCGTGGAATTACACGAGACGGCACGCGTTGACAATATCGATCCCAAGATGGTCCATACTTCAGTTTTCCAGCCAAGTCGCTTTCTTTTGTTCGGTAAACAAAACAAACAGTGGCAAATATCGCCACCGCATAAGGTAGGAACATACCATAACCTAGAGGGAAATTTACAAAATATAATCGGAAACACATAGAAGTACTGGAAAACGTTCGAATTACCGCATGGCAAAACGAATGCCCAGTGCATGATTACATCTCCGAGGAAATTTGGATGACGTAACCATCCCCACCAGCCAGAAATGAGTAGCTTTCCGGATGAAGAAGTTAAATTTTCCATGTCTAAGGAACAAAGTTGAAATAAACGCGTTGAAAAATAGTTTTAAGGTGGTGTTTTAACTTACTGGAAAACGAGGGATGTTCAGGATTCTCAATAAAGGCTGCGAGTTGCGAGTTGCTTCCCGCTTTAATCCAAAGTCCAATCAAAAATAGAATTCCGATTGGCGCAAGTACAAGATATGACAATTCGAGCCTAATTTAAAGTTTAAAATAGATTTTAGTTGGATAAAGTCAAATGTCAGCAATTTTTTAAAATAGCAATACCCAGAGTTGATGGCGCTGAGTGTTATGAGGAATGTCGCGAGAGGATAAGTGTTCATCGTCAAATACATCCAGCCAATCTTCACATGATTAAAGTCGAAGCTGTGAAAGAGATGAGTGTCGTTCCAAAGAGCTTCAAGAGCGAAAATCATTTGCATAGCAGCAACAAAAGCCAGGGTTGGAGAAAGAACTTGATTCTTTTCAAAATTTGCAACCAAAACTAGGCAATTGAGGGCGATGACAGTAATGAAAACCGCGCGATGTACCCAAACTTTGACGTTCACATTTGCTATCGTGGCATTCAACGAAGAACCAAAGACAAAATGAGATAGGATGCCGGTATCGCTATGGCGGTTGTGCCTTTCTCGGAAAGAAACAACAAAGGCGAAAACGAAACTCACGGCAAAATTTGGAATTACAAATTGAGGAAAATGTGTCAAGATACTTGAAGCGGAAATTTTCAAGTAATGCATTATGGCAAGAAGAGAAGAAATCATTATGATGGCGCTTACAATAGAGTTTCGACGGAAAAGTTGACTCTCGCCAATCTTAACAACTTTTCCAGTGGGCAACATTGAAAGTAAAAAAATGGCAAGATAAAATGATTCGATGCAGAAGGATACAAAAGGGTTGTACATGGACAAGAGATCTGCAAAAGCAAACCGAGGCATGCCTTCGAAAAGGCATTTATTTTCTTTACAAATCAGGTAAAGAAAAAGTGCCAAGGGAAGATTGCCAAGAAAAATAGTTGTAAGAGTGGCTGTAAATGAACTGAGAGGTTCAATTTGTTCCCCATTCCCTGTACTCATTTGTAGACCAGAAGCAACATCATTTGTAATTGGAGCATCTTTTGTTTGTTCATTCCCTTTTGGTTTAATGCTCATTTCATTGGAGCTACCTTCATCTGAATAGACATCATTGTCTAGTTGATTTACAGGTGTGGATTCCTGACGGAATAACAAGAATTAAAAAAATCATATAATTAATTCACACTAAGCAATAATGGGCTATACCTTAGTTTTTGTAGCTAAGCGAGAAGATTTTCTTCTAGAAAGGCGCATATCTTCCCAAGATTCTTCTTCATCTACTGTACCATAGAATTTTTTTGCCAATCTAACTTTGGGTGAACGTCTAGTTGAAGATGTTGAGTCATTCCCATCTTCTTTAGATTCCATTTTAACTTTCAGATTGGTAAATTCAGTTTCAGGTGATTGCTTGATTTTAGACTCATTCTTTATACTGCTTTGTCTAGAAGATGTTCTGACAGAATAATTGCTTTCATTTGCAGGAGATTTTCCTCTAGGTTTTCTCCCTGGAGTTCTGCTGCGACTCCGGCTTCTACTGCCAGATCTTTGTTGGCCTCTTGTCTTCTTCTCTCCACGCTGGGCAGATTTTGGTTCTAAGGCTCTAAAGCTGTCAACTGGTGAAACATGTTTTTTAAGCAAGGTATAAGTGGTTCCTTCTTCAAATTTCACATCGTAAGTTCGATCGACTGGATTAAAAGCGACGATAACACCTTTGAAGTACAGTCCCCCACTACCAGGCCACAAGGCGAAAACAGACTCGCCTATATCGTAAAAGGTCTTGTTTGGAGCCATTCCTAGTATTGAAATATGTTTATAACAGTGACAAAAACGTGTAACTGACGTAGAAACGTACCTTTAGCGTATTCAAAGGGATTATTTTGCACTTATGTTCGTTAATTCAAACGACTGTTGTCATAACAAGCTCTTCCCGCTTTCTTCCAAAGAGAGACTAGTTGCTGAAACGAAACGCTTGGAAGGCGCGAACACTAAAGAATCAAATCCGGCAGATTGAAAGCGTCCCCCAAGCAATTTTTTAACTCAACGGTTTTTCCAAGCTTCGAATGACCAATGAAGAGCAACGGGGGAAAATTCTTCATTCTGATTGGTCGTTAACCCAAGCAGGCAATTTTTGAATCTCGTGAAGTCGTGATATTAAAAACAAAAACAAAAAACGAATGTATGAATAATGTAATAACTTTATTACAACTATTCAAAGATAAAATTTAGAAAATGCTCAATAAAAAATAATTTATATTTGTTCAAAAGTTTTAACAAACAATTTTAATCATTATGCATGATAATTGATACAGCCATACGGGGACGCCTAGTAGATATACATAGAATTGACAACTCAGCTCTGAATTGTTTGGGCTAATGGCGGACATTGCGTTTACAAAAACGCGTTACACGTTTAATTGCTTGTTTTACGTGTATGTTTTTTTTTCTTTTTATAGATAATCGATAATTAATTTCTTTTGAAGTATTCACGAATTGAAGTCTATTGAAAGTGCAAGATTTTTGCGGTGCTTCTCTTGGTTTATCTCTCTGACACAAGGTTTGATTGAGCTTACAGAGGCAATTCTAATAGTGTTGCATCTTTATAATTAAATGAGTTGTTATTTCATTGTAACTCCGATGAGTTAAACCTAGTGTTAAAATAATGAGTTCACCAAATACAGTTGCGTCGAGTGAAAACTCCTCCAAGAAATCTGAAGACTCTCGTGTAGTTGCAAAGCAAGAGATCAACACACTTCCCGAAGAAGGAGTTAAAAACAATACAACTGTTGTTAAAACAGAACAGCCAGCTCAACCACCAGTTACAAATGGTGCCTTACCAGAAAGTGAAGTGAAGGTTGTGGGAAATGGACTTGAATCATCAACAAATGGGCAAGATGAAAAACCCATCAGTGATGGGCCTCATAGGGAAGTTCCAGCTCTACTTCCACTAGGACCCATCTCTTCTACACCTGCTACTGCGCAAACGGGCTCTCTACCCTCTGTAAGCCCAACTCCACCTGCAAGACAACCCTTGCCTCAGCTATTACCCATGACCCCCGCTACAGCACCTGTTGTGGCTACTAAGAGTGCACCACCACCACCACCTTCTACTCCTACTACAAAAACCAGAGGGAGAACTTCTTTATCAGCATCTGTGTCTTCAAGCCCATCCAAAGAACAGTCTCCTTCTGGTCCTTCGTTGAGAAGTAAGAAAGAAGATGAAGAACCAAAACAGTCTGTGGTTGTTCCAGAAGAAAAAGAAGTAAAGAAAAGAAAAGCGGTTTCTAAAAAGAGATATTCGGTTGCGTCGTCAGGTAAACACATTTTTTACAAATGTTTTTTTTTAAATTACTATTATAATTTTTTCAGCGCATTATGTTTCATTTGTTTGTTATAAATTGACCAGATTCGACAGAAAAGGGTGATGCTGATTCTGGTGGTGATGGTGACACTGGTCGAAAGTCCAAGCGGGCCAGAACTCGAACTCAACCCTTTCAAAGCTCTGACATGGACGTTAATTTACTTCGAGTTATCAAAGCATCAGCCGCTGCTCAAGCAACCGCAGCAGCTCAGTTGGCCAAAGCCAATGAAGAAAAGCTAGTTGTGTTTTTCAAAGGAGAATTTCTAGCGGTTCGTAATGCAGAGGGAGGCTTCTACATATGCCAAGTAAACCACAAAACAAATCTTAACAAACTGTATACTGAAGTCGCTGTATTCTATTACAGGCAACGCAAAACATTTGCCGAGGCGGCCATAAAATTCGAATTCGCTGGCTATCCCAGGAAGATCCCAAAAATCCCAAGAAGAAAACGAAAAATGCCGTCGCAGCTGAAACAGTAATGAAATGTGCATGATTCTTACTTATGTTTGAGATTTTATTATTTATGGCTTTTTTCTTATCTAGGCGAAAGATGAAAGTGGATTTGACATCTACACTCCAGATTTCTATGATAATACCGACTTCGAGTGCATATTAACCAATTTAGAACTTGAAAAACTCGGTAGAGACCGCTACGGTTTACCTGTAGAAGAACGTACTCGAACGGAAAACATTCTCCGACGAGCCATTGAAGTTGAACAAGGAGTCGTTGACAAATTAGAATTAACCGAAGAACATCCTGACGGCCTTGATGTTTCTTTATTTCATGATGAATCTCAGCTAAAACGGAAAGGCAATGATGAAGAATCATCATCGGAAAGCGAGTCTGATTCCAAAGAAGGTAAAAAGCTGTGGATTTTCCATCTTTCTGTCAACTTAATTCAAACTTTTTTGTTAATTAATCAGAAGTTGCCACAACCTCTGGAAGTTCGGCGAAATCCATCCAATCAGTCGAGCCTAAAACGTCCACTAGTGGCGTTGCTTCGACCTCATCTGGTAGAGGAACCAAAAGGACTCGGGCAGCGGCTGTTGCTGCCGCCCGGCAGAAAATTCAACAAATGCGACAATATCAGGAGGATGACGACGATGAAGATTCTAGCGACGATGACGACGACGACGATATCGATGATGACGATGATAGTAGCAGCGATAGTGAACCAGGAAAACGTGGTCGACGAGGACGATCCCGCCCAGTGCCTGTAACGAAAGCACGCGTCAACGTTCGCTCCGCAAGAGGGAAAAAGCTTGTAGTGCCTCCCAAAAAGGCTGCTCCTATCCCCATGATAATGAAACGTAATTTATTGGGTTATTTGCTTGTTAAACATTCGATTATATTCCTTTCTTTGTTCTAGGCACGAAAGCGTCGCTTAAAGAAGCAACCGAGGTTACAAGTAATCGAAGAAAGGTGGAACGTGTCACTGTGGCCCCACCCTCGCCGCCTGAAAAGGTTCTTACCGTTGATGTTGAAATGGGCGAAACGTCAACAAACGATGAAGAGTCTAAGGAGATCAAGCTGGACGCCGTAATGGCTGAAGAGAATGATTCGACAGAAGAAAAAGACAAAATAAAAAAGTCCGAAAAGTCGGAAAAATCCGATACTAAACCTGAAAAAAAAGTGGCTGACGTGAAAAGTGCAGCAGTTCCTGTGGAAGTCAAGCCTGAATCCAAAGACAACGATAAGGATGGTGTTAAGGATGTTAAAAAACAGGTATCAACTAAAACGGAGAAGGATGCGATAGAAACCGAGTCAGTCAAGGAAAAACCAGAAAAAGCAGCTGAGGACGTCAAGGTAGAAGTTAAAGTAGTTGAAACCAAGGACTAGCGAAGGCTTAGATTGTTTTGTTCCCATTTTTTATTCAAATATAACCATTGCATTGGGCAGAGGGTTTTTTTCATCGATTTCATCGTTTCCCAGTGACTCTTTCGAGGGGTCTGGAATGTTTCGGACTGGACAGATTTCAAATCCTGTTTTGCTATAATTCGTATCGTTTGTGGCGCAGGTGTTTGGCATCGCCCAATTCCAGATCGTCATGTCAAGTACTGAATTGAATGTTTCCGTTACAAAATAATCGAAAAACAATGACCGGTTGAACTCGCAAGAAACTTTTTCAAAGCTAGTTGTCAACTCGTATTTCATGTTGCCTTTGGTCGATGCCAAAGGGTACAAAACTGGGCAATCAGGGGAGCTTTTTGGGATGTAAGTTTGGCTTTCAACTCAAAACAATGGTCTATTCCTTTTGAATGATACCCGGATACACAAAAGTTTAAACTTTAAACGCCGGGGATTTCATGCGTAGACATTTTTATTTCGCTTTATTTCAACAAATTATAATTTTTTTCTTTTTTCTCTCTATCTTTAACTCCCCGCAACAAGGGATATGTGTAACCAGCAGCTTTGATGACGAATTGGAAGACTTCTGTTCCATGTGTGTCTGGTATTAAGTGATTTATATTATATGGTATTCCTTAATCCCGACCCTCCCATTAGTTTTTGTTCGTCATTACTTCTTTGATTGGTTATAGCTTCTCTCTCCCTACCCCCAACTTACAGTAGTACATAATAAGATTTTTTTTTTGTTTTAATTATAAAATAAAAAACGTTTCATCTAATGGATCGTGTGCAATTGTGGCGTGTACATGTCGTACAAGTGTTCGTCGCGGCAGTAGGTACGAAGTTCGAAACGTACTTGTCTGCCTTATCCACACACAGTTTTGGTTTCTCCTATTATTTTTGCTATAAACATCATGCATTCGTGTGAACGTCCTATTATACCTCCTCCCTTTCCCCTTCCACCAGTTTCACAACAATAACAAAACAAAACAAGTTTTTGCATCCAGAATAAAAGACATGTAGAATGTTTCTTGGTTTTGATGTAACACCAACCATCTTTGTTTGTTGATTAAGACATCCACCATGACTATTTTTCCCCCTACACTATCTTTAATCTTTCCAGAAAAATTGGTCATCTTTTTATTCAATATAGCACTGGGTCTTGTGTGTGTATGATGTGCCATGAAATTTTTTTTTTCAATAAACTCTGCACTTGAGCTAAAATCAGTGTTGGATTTTTTATTTCACTTTTGCTAATTTAGTTATGTATCCGCTACACGAATGTACCCGAGAACGGCGAGAAGGGGTACAGAGTACAGACCAACAACGACGTTCACTTATTTGTGTAAATTATTGCATTTCTTTTTTAAAAGAAATATCTACTTTTAAGTAGATACAGGGTTGGTAACAGGAAAATGTAGCCCCTTAATAAAGGTGTTGACGTTTGATTCCAGAAAATAAAAATAGGCAACACCTTGAGGATTACTTAAGTAGATCATTGTCAAGGAACATCTATAACTCTGGTCAAGGCCTCAGCCACTACGAGAAGAAAGTTTCAATAATGGAACGATAGGGTTCGGAGTCGTTACTGGTACCTGGTACGTTCATTTGTTGTTTGTTAGAAATCGGGTGTCGGTAAAATGCAGGGTGCAGGTGCAGGTTGGACGGGGAGTAAAGTGCGGAGTCTGGAGTGCAGCGTGCGGCGTGCAGGTTGGTGGGTAAAATGCAGGTCCATATGCCGCTCACAGAAAGTGCAGGTTAGGTTTTATGTCTTAAAAAAAACTGGTTGTGTAATAATTTAATAACATTGAAACTCTTTTTTAAAATTTTTATTTCGTTAAATTTTGAAAAGTTGTCAATACCATGTGGCTTCTGCGTTCTGCCACGCTGTAGATGAAAAAAATGACTGCGCCAAACGTTTTGGTTTTGCAGAATTCACGTTGACAACTTTTCAAAATTTAACGAAATGAAACGAACGAAAATGACTGAGACGGACGTAGGACGGCAGTTCGACATGATTGAGAGCCTTTGGGCACGAGACATGCCGCCAAGCAATTAGTCGAACCGTCCAACAGTACAAGCGACCAAACTACAACGGTCGTAAGCAGTGAACAGTCGGCCTATAAAAATCTGTTCATCGGAAGCTGCTCAAGAGTAGTGCGGTCTGACTCATTCAGATTTATTCATTTATTCATGTCAGTCGGCTCTCCATCACATTTTACGGCCAGATTTTAGCTTGGATTATTATCAAGAAAAATCTCTAAATCTCTACTTGGAAATCAACGGTTCCTGGAAGTCGGTTGGCGGTTGGATGGGGCAATGTTCCCGTCCAATCGCTCAAAATGAGCCGGCAAACGGAGAAGATATGCGGCCGAACATTAGTGCTTTTCCTTAGTATAGAAGGGTGTCTCTCTCAGAAAATGTCCCGCCAGGCGATGCCTGTATCTGAGAAATCTGGCGGAGTACAAAGTTATTCCACGGTGCTAGCCAGAAAGATCGACCGTCAAAAGAGAACCCGCTATACTAAGAATTACTAGGTTGAAAAACTATCTACGGTTCCCTATTTGATACAAACCGCAGCTATGCTATCTCACACGGGAGAAGATGCATCGGTGACCGGATGCCTCTATTTACTCTGACCGGGAGCTATTAGAGAGTTAGCAGAATTTCCAGAAGACAAAGGACTTAGAAGAATTCTTGGTCGGGTGAAATTCCCGCAGGCGCCTTTTTCGTTCGTAGAGGGCGTCAATAAAGACTCGAAATAGGGGCGAAGTCGCGAAGACCACGCCACCTTTTAGCCGCATTAATTAATTTGGATATTTGACAATGTTGCTACTTTTACCCTGCCTTCATTTGTAATGTCAGGGGTTTTTAATACGACTAATAAACACTCATATTCAACCACTCAAACGCGTAAGTTCTTCTATAGACTACTACTTGGGTCTTGAGTATCGGGCCTTCCAAGACGGGTACCAACTCGTCTTCTTAACCGTCTACTTTTTAGGTGGCGTGGCCAGACTAAATTCGATAGTCCGGCACATGGTCTAACACCTTGCGGAACTCAGGAAGCGCTCTCGCTTACGGGTTGTTCTTTGAGTATCAGAAGCCGATCGATATCGGTGGCTACATTGGGAGGTTGCGATAGCGGTTGATTTAAGACGGTCTTAGTTAGGTAGCGATCTTCTCGGGCGTCAACGGATCGGGTCGGTCCAGAGAGCCCAGCCTATTGTCAATCCGCTCTGGCAATAGCTCGTTGGGGTAGTCGATTCTACCGCCGCGAGAAACCGGTCTTAACCTTCTCGTCTTATCCCGGTCAGATTCTAACCATCTAACCGGTCTCTTTTCATTCTTATTATAGTATTTGCAGATGAATACTGAACAACGTGTTGAAACCCGCACAATTGCGAGGAGGAGTCGACGAGCCCATCGGACCGCCGACGCCAGTACGTATTAGTTACGCTTGGACACCGTCATACGGTCTTAGTTCGCTGAACCACCCAGTGGAGAAAAATTGGTAGAATTTCCTCCGTCCAAGGAAGTATTCAACAAAAAGATATACATTGTTTATAGTCTTAAATTTATCTAATTACCAATTTTTTTTATAACTTTGTATTCACAATGATGCAGTATGGCGCGGACTTTTTTACATCAAAGCAAGAGGAAACGGGCAGAACAAGAAACCTTGCCTGAAGAGAATGATGAAAGGCCAATTAAAAGAAGTAAGATCATTACACTTCTTCAGGAACTGTCAAGCGGAAGTTGGTAGAGTATATGCCGGAGAAAAAGTTTACATTTGCGTACCCAGAATGAATTTTCCCAAGAAACATGCTTTCAACTACCCATCCAACTACCAGTACTCAGAAATTACTACAGGATTATTACGGTTCTCCTTCCGTCTACATTATACGTGAAGTTTATAAAGTTACTCTTCAAGATTGGAAGACGAAGAGACTGGAACCAGATCGGGTATTTGCGCATTGCATTTATATCATCCACCTTGTCGACCCTATCAAAATCTAAAACAAAAAGCTCTGGGATACCATTTACCGAGATTTAACCAAAGTCTTGAATGATAAACGATGTAGTCCGACAACATGGTGCAAAACCAACTCAGTACTGATCTTCGGAAATTTGTTGACCGCTCTTCGTTTCGTATGCGCCCACTTGGTGAAATCATTTAACAGTCGGGCATACTATCCAGCCTCCAAGTTATTTGCCATATCAGAAACTGTAGTTCAAATCCTACGACTTTTAGTGTCAGTGTTAGGAATAATCCATCCCAACAGACGACGACGAGATCCGGGCGCCGCATAACAACACCGGCACACCTACGCGACTATTGCCTAGGGGGCCCCCGATAGGTGGCCCCAATTTCGCTCGTTATTTCCATTCCCCCCATTTTTACTGTACAATATTGAGTGTGTAGAATATACGTGAGAGAAGAGGACACGGTTTTATTGTGTCCAATTTATTCAACTTGAAAACTGTAAGTAAAAGGCTTGACACGCCGAACATCTCTTTACAAGTTTTCTACAGTCAGTCCCCAGGTCCGAGGAACAAAGGAAACATTTAAAAGAAACACTCAAGGCTTAATTCGCAACATCTATGTGTGGGATGACCCACAATTCAACCTCATTCTGAAAGTATCTACGAACTTTCATCCGGTCGACATCAACAGCAGCAACTTAGAATTGATACAATTGTTGTTGAGGCCGGAAGGTAATCCCAATGTAGTCGACTTTAACAACTCTACACCACTTCACGTACTGGCGACTAAAGAATCAGGAATTTGCCAAAGATGGCGTTATTGCATTTCAGAGCAACACAAAAGAAGGTTTCAAACTTTCACCAATACGGTTGAAGTGTTTATGGACAACACAACACATCACGAATTCCATGATTATCCGAACCGTAAAGGTCAACTTGCATTAAAGCTCTTATTGAGTCAGATGCAGTACCCTGACCCTGGGTTACAACTTTTGCTAAACTCCGCCCCACGAAAAGTTCCTTCTTTAACCTGATTAGCTGCTTCAATTGTGCGAAAGCATAACATTGGTTACGACGACATTCCTAATGATCTTCATGTAAAGAATAGACAAGGGTTTAACTAGGCTTCTGTATTGACTGTATAGGCAAAGTACATCTCTTCAATGCATGTCGAAATGTGTACTTAGAATATGCAATACATGAGACTGAATTACAGAGATAATTACCTGAGTCTGATTAACTCGGATGAACATAAGAATAACTCAAGAGTCTCGATACAACGAGGTTTGGAACACAGAAGAAAAACTTTAGACCAGATTTCTTGATACAAAACGGGGAGACAAGTTAACGCATGACCGCCTGTTTTTGCAGACGGAAAGAAAGAGAAAGAGACAAAGGAGAGCACTGCACAGTCAAGGTAGAAGGCCGAGAGAACTCCCGCTTGTGCTGCCACCACTCCCGTTTGTGCTGCCACCTATTGTGTGTTTGCTTACGCATTCCAACACTTCAGACTTTCATCAAACAACATTAGTCAAAGTTGGATTGGGAGAAATTTTGAATTGAGAAATTTAACATTTTTCGATATTTTGTTGTTCAATGTTCTTAATTGTAACGTTATTGATGAAACTGATAAACATTTATATTGTGACCCTTGCTTTATTAACTTTCTGGCTTCATTATCTGATACCTATTGTTGAAACACAATTGTCATGAAATAGATGATGCATCCTACGAAAACATATCTTCATTAAGTGACAATAATTTTGAAGGTGTCATATGTGGCATGTTGCAGGCCTATATTGGTGAAAGATTTTCTGCATCAAGATGAACTGTGGTTGTTCCTTGGTGCTGGTGTCGTGTAATATAGGTTTCAAAATATGGAACCTAACCCATCCAATCGCTCAAGATTCTGAAATTAAATGTGTTTAGTTACAAGTAAATATTCAGGAAATTCATGAACAGAGCTTTGCTTCCATCATTTAGTTTAATGTATTGTTATTTCATCAATTTGATAGGTGTATAAGTCTCATATGTTATGGATTTTGTGAAGGGAATCTTTTTGGTCACAAGTTGGAATACATTTTAAATGTAACTTGGATTCAGGACGTGGTAGGCAGCGTAGAAAAAATGGTTTCTAAATCTTGAAAGCTTGAAGCTTCAAAAATATTCAACTAAAAAGAAATAATTTGTCTCTTTGAATTGAAAAAACTGCGTCGAATCGAACAGAGCCAGGATATAAAATTAGCGTCTGCTCTCTGCTGTTTACAAAACAACTTGCCTTTTAAATAAATCGATGAAGATCACGTAATAAATACTAAACAAAATCCAAGTTACATTTTTATAATTTTTTTTTTTAGAAAAAGGTACATTTTATTCGAGTATTAACGAGTTTATATTGAAACATTCAAATAGATATCATCTCGGATATCTGACATGGGCGCATGGGAGAGTTGAATCCTTGAATAAGGCGTTGTTAATCAAGCGGGATACTATGAGACCTGTGTTCGACCATGAAGAAGAATGACAGGAGAAACAACGGAATAGGCTAACAGACCAAAATCATATATCATGCTGAAGCCTGGCTGGAACTAAACCGCTTGGCGGCGCTGTGTGGTGGTAGGGCAGTTTTGCAAAGCAGTGGGAACTGGGAAGGGAAATAAAGATTCAAATAGGCATTTCGTTCGAGAACATAAATTCACTTCTTCATAAAATAAATTCACTTAAGCTATGTTGAAAATTCAATAAATTTTTGCTACAGTAGCTAACTTCTACTAAAGTTGTAAACACAAAAAGTAAAACTGCCCTACCACCGCTCAGCGCCACCAAGCGGTTTAGTTCCAGCCAGGCTTCAGCATGATATCAAACTCTTAGTACGTCTCTCCTGTCTTTCACTTCACGGTTCGACTCTCATAAGCCAAGCTAGCTAGTTCTGTGCTTCTGTCAAAAACGATGATGGCCCAAGGGTCGCCATAATTCGTCATCGTCATCGTCATCGTCATCGTCTGCCCATAGGGGGCTAAAATGCGGGATCCGCTGTGGATGCCACCAGGGGGCACCACTAGATTACAAATCGTCATAGGCTAAAGTTGTGCAAGTTTATCTAGATTTTAATGCTTGTTTTATTTTAAAAATAGGGAATAATAAATTAAATAGAAATTGTAATGCAAAAAAATTAACAAATTTTCCTGTATTCTCTAAAACATTCACGCATAGAAAACATAAAACTAATGTAAAAAATAGACGTTATTTCCGAAAAAATTAATCGGCGTAATGTCGTAGATAACTAGACATCCTATAACAAGTTATAAAACAACGCTTCAATCAGAACCTCTGAAATTCTAATTAGAATTAGAATTTCGCAAAAAAAATATGGTCAACACATAAGACGAAATCATGTCCGTCAGAACTCAGAACATGTTATATTACATAGCTAAATGAGTGTATACATAGTATATACTATATACACTTATATATAATGTATACAATTATATGAGAAGGTACACCGTACACATGAATGACAGTAAGGGCAAAAATTAAATATAAAAATATATATAATTATATGCGATTATATAATATCGGATGTATAAAAATATATATAATTATATGCGGTTATATAATATCGCATATAATTATATATAATTTTGTATATAATTTTATACATAAATATATAAAGTCGTTCAAGGTATTTTCCTATCAAATTAAAGGCAGATAATTTTCCAGAGGTGACGTGAAAATATTTTAACAAAGTACCACGTAACTTGAACGGATCACATCATTACACTGATAATATCATGGAACTTATCGATTCATGTATACGTGATAGAAATATTTTGCTGCGGCAGGTGGCAGTGGAAAAGCCACCAATAAGTTTGGTTTTCCCGTCATGAGAAAACGAATCATGATTGTGCATGGTGAATTTCAACCCACCATCAATAAGCATTTCCCCGTGTTTTCTTTAATGTTGTGTTCATTTTCTAAATTAATTTTGCATTCGCACCTCGTTTTAGTTTTAAGTATTTAATGCATTACACCAATTGCATTAGCATTACGCTAGAGCTAGACATTAAAAGATATTTGTACTACCATGTTCGAACCACAAAAAACTGTAGTGGTTGTTCGAAATGCCAAGTAGAAGTCAAGCGGCTCCCTCTGGTGGCCGATTCATGATTTCCACAACACATTCCGCAGTTTAGTCCCTAAAAGACGATGACGATGACGATGACGAATTATGGCGACCCATGGCCCAAGCAACCATGTGTCTGATTTCTTATAATTACTCCAGAGCTTTCTGAATTGGAGATTAAAAACTAGTCTCGTGTCGTTATCGTCCTAATGATTCTATCAGTTGGGAGGTAATGCTGTTGCTGAAGTTGCCGGTTATGGTAAAATAAGTCCATAATCCTACAAAGCTCGGATAGTGATTATAGCAGTACTTACACACTCACCAAACCAGGGAGTTTTTCGGGAATTGATTGGCAGACTGCAAAATTTCCAAACATTCCTGGTGCCTAGTGGTAGTTTCGACTTCCAAGATCTTTATCAACGGTCACGCCTATTGCACTCCGGGGTCCGGAGCGCTCTAGTGTCAAAAGTGGCTATTGCACTCCGGAGTCCGGAGTCCTCTAGCGTCAAAAGTGGCTATTGCACTCCGGAAATTTATGGCGACGAATTGCAAATAACGACTGATTCTGTGTTTAGACTTTACAATGGTTTTGAATTCATTAAATATTCAATTAAAGGTAAGAAATAAATTTGCAATGTAATTATAATAACAATCAAATATATTTTAATTTCACTAATAACCACAAATAGCCAGTATAAAAGATGGAACTTGGTTAGTATTGTTAACTTAGCTAGAGTCCACCATTGAATCAGTACCTTAATGTTCAAATTGCAAATATAGTTAAGTGTCTTGCAACATGAATCAATTAGAATTGATAAACATATCAACTCAGGGTGTATTTCTTGATAACCATTTCAACTTCTTGCTCTATTTGCTCAGGTTTCAGTATATTGAACTTTGTTTATGATTATCTCATCGGCGTTGGAACCCAAAGCAACCCATCATCAAAGGACAAGGCGCTTCCATATTCCGCTCTTAAAGGATCTTTGATTGACGCCGCACCATGTGCCAATTCTTTCCCCTCTTAAATCAATTATTCTTTCATTGTCAGTTCATTCATGTGATGACAAAGCACCGAGTGAAAATGAACACGAAAATACCAAGTATTTTTCGCACTCACAATTCAGTTAAAATGTCTTTTGATATTCTCACTATAATAAAGTAAACTGCATCTGCATGTTAACTTAGTTTTGCATTGTTTTGTTTCAAGATATTAAAGACGTGTTTAGCTGTTAGTTTATTGGAATAAGAGACACGGGCATTGCATGGTTTATAGCGTGAAATCAGCTGAATCACACGTTACGTGTCAATCAGCAGAAATAGTGAGTTGCTGGTCAATGCGTTTAAAGGTCACAAAGAACCCCTCGAAGCCCCGTTCTTAGAACTCCGGCTCGACCTTCAGGGAAGTAAGGGGGCGACAGAGAGTGACTCACTATGTCGTGTGTTAATAGCGTGTTTAACAACTTAAATGTATACTTTGAATATAATGATCTCTGTGTAATAGAGCTGAATCACACGTTACGTGTGAATCAATCAGCAGAAATAGTGAGTTGCTGGTCAATTCGTTTAAAGGCGGTTTAAAGGTCACAAAGAACCCCTCGAAGCCCCGTTCTGAGAACTCCGGCTCGACCTTCGGGCAAGTAAGGGGGCGACAGAGGGTGACTCACTATGTCGTGCGTTTATAGCGTGTTTAACAACCTGTTTAAATCCATACTTTGAATATAATGATATAATATAAATAATAACACTGAGCATATAGAGCAAGACATTGAAATGGTTAACAAGAAATATCACCCTGAATTGAAATGTTTATAAATTCTACTTTATTCCTGTTGCAAGACACTTAACTATATTAACAATTTGAATTTTAAGCTGATTCAATGTTGGACATTGTACTCAGTACTCTAGTTAAGTTAACGATAACGAAATAAAAGTTCCTTCTATACACTGACTATTTTTATTTATTAGTGAGATTCAAATATATTTGATTGTTATAAATACATTTTATTTGAATTTCCAAATAATTCAAATCTAAACCATTCAAATTTCAAAACACAGAAACAGAATGCCATCGGTCGCCAAATGAAAGTACTACATATTTCCTTTCCGGAGTGCAATAGCCACTTTTGACGCTAGAGGACTCCGGACTCCGGAGTGCAATAGCCACTTTTGACACTAGAGCGCTCCGGACTCCGGAGTGCAATAGATTTTACCTTTATCAACCTTCACACTTTTAAATGTAGGAACAGGAAACCCAGGAACTGAAGGATCAAGCCACGATTTTCCCTCTACCTCTCTACTATGCTGATCCATGGCGACATTGTTGCTCATCACAAAAATTGACTTGTACTCTATGTAAGGTTATTTACTTTTAAATTTGCAGTGAAGTTTAACAAGTTACATTCTCTTGTATTATTCCTCAGCTAATGGCCTAATGTCAGGCTGACATTTCTGCAAAGAGTGACAGCGAAATAACTAGAATTCAATATAAGCTGTGATGTGTAAGTCGAACAGCAATTATTACCAATCAATCAATTATTCATCTGTTTTATTCATTGTATGCAATTTTTTATCTAATCTTAACCAGACTTGTCTGATACTGTGATTCAAGCACTGAGAAAAAACTTGTTGTGTGATGGTTGTATAGTTAATAGGGTACTTGTAATGAGGTTGCGATGCTCTTAGGATCTTGTCTTTTTGTGTCAACCCAAATCAAATTCAATCAGGTACTATTTGTTATATTGTAAGTGCTTCAGTTTCTTATAAAATGAGATGCTACAACTGTGTGCACATCATGAAATGAATATGGATTGATCATATGTTTGAACTTTGAAACACTCAGATAAGGTTGCAGAGGAATATTTTCAAAACAAGCAGACTGTCCTTGAAACGGTTTGAAGTGGAAGATTTATTCATTCACCGAAGAAACGAGTCAAATATCCATTGGTATAAAGTGAGTTTGAATTTTTTTCCCGTAACCATTTGGTATTAATTTTGATATTGTTTGTTGTAGACCTATCCCCAGCAACGTCAACCTGCAGAAGGAAAGGCTAGTTTGCATGTAGCCTTCACACTCGAAGGTCACGCACGGAGATCATTACGTAAAACGTGTCATGCAGTGGTGTAGACTGTAGAGGTTGGGTAAGAACGGGATGTGATACATAACCATTTGGTATTCATTTTTATATTGGTTGTTGTAGACCCATCCCCAGCAACGTCAAACTGCAGAAGAAAGGCAGTTTATCCGAATTCCAGTTTGCCTGTCCTTCACACTCGAAGGTCACGGAGATCATTACGTAAAACGTCATGCAATGGTGTAGAGGTTGGGTGAGAAAGGGACGCGTTTCATCATTATCAAGCAGGTGTACAATAGCCGCAAGGCTTGAGAGGTGAGGGTGATAAAAAAATCGTATTAAAAGGAGAGAGAAAAGGCCCCAGTTATTAGTCGAGCGAGCATCTCCGACACGTCAATAACTGCTTTGCACTATCTGTCACCAACTGCCTTCTTCATCGTATTACCAGTTCACAATCATGGGTAAATATTCTTTGTTTTATATTGAGTTTTGTATTAATTCCACTTTTTTCTATTTGTTAATAGACAGTTATTATTGAATACTCATGTTTAAATTTATATTTGTTTAGTTAACTATGGCGTTGTGCTGCTGTTGTATCCTTGATGACTGGGTTGACCACTGGTGTATCGATTTCTCCTGGTTTTGGTGGATACCAAGCATCAGCGGGGAAATAATACTGCACCACGTTACCGCCTACACGTCGTAAACATATGTAACATCTACTTACTACACCGAGGCCTTAAATACTACACCACCAAGGTTTCAGATTATATCACGAATTATTACTCTGCCCTCAACTACTACACCGAACCCCCGAAGTATTACTATGCCCCGAGTTACATTACCGAAGCGCCTAGTACTATACTGAGGCTCCCAAGTATTAAACTACAACCTACGCTGCTCTAGGTTACTATACTGATGCTCCGAAGTACTATTCTGATCATAGCCACTACACCGAAGTTCCAGCTTATTACACCACCGAAGCGGTCGAGTACTACACCGAAGCGTCCTAGTACTACACTGCAACCTACTGCAGCTCACTGTTTGTCATCAACTGCCTTTTTCATCGTATGAAATCAGTTCGCACTCATGGGTAAATATTCATTTTTATTTCGATTCGTGAAGCAATGCTGTCGTTTCTAGTTGTTATGACCAGTTTTATTGAAAATTAATTTTCAAATACTTTTTGTATAGTTAACTATGGCTTTGTGCTACTGTTGGGTGTTGTATCGTTGATGGCTGGGTCGACCTTGGTGTACCGATGACCCCTGGGTATGGTAGATACTAAAACGCAACACCCCCTCCTTACTACTCAACAACAACGTACGCAACAACCGGTACGCAACTACATCACCAAGGCTCCAGTGTATTACAGCAAAACTTATGATGCCCCGAGCTACTACACAGAGCCCCAAAGTATAAGTCTGCCCTGAGCTATATTATCAAAGAGTCGGAGTACTACACCGAAGCGCCCAAGTACTTCACTACTACCTACGCTGCCCCGAGCTTCTACACCGAAGCCCCGAAATATTACACTGCGTTGAAGGAGTCGTCTAAAAGTAGAGAAAAGGAGATAGAAATCAGTCGAGTGAGGATCTCCGACCCGGCAACAACTGCAACGGATTACTTGTCACCAACTGGATTGTTAATCGTATAACCAGTCCGCAATCATGGGTAAATATGTTTTTTTTTACATTAAGTCTTTTTTTTTCTATTTGTTAATATGCCAGTATTTTTGAATATTAATGTTTGCTTCTTATTACATGTTAAGTAAACTATAGCGTCGTGCTGCTGTTGGGTGTTGAATCATTGGTGGCTGGGTCGACCGCTGGTGTACCGATGTCTCCTTGGCATTGTGGATACCAAATCACAATGCCTCTGCAGGGTACTGGTACACAACAACAACTTACGCAACGACTAGTTACTACACAGAGGGCCCTAAGTACTACACCACTAAGGCACCGGAGTATTATACCACAAATTACGCTGCCCTGAGCTACTACATTGACGCCCTAAAGTATTACTCTTCCCCGAACTACACCACCCCTTAGTACCCGAGTACTACACGACTTCGTATGCTGCGCTGTCCCATCCTACTACACCGAGGCTCCCAAGTACTACTCTGTTCTCAGCTGCTTGTAGTAATCCTAAGTACTACTTTGTTTCTAGATACTACACTAAAGCTCCAGCTTATTACACCAACGAAGTGGTCGACTACTATACCAAAGCGCCTAAGTACTGCACTGCAACCTACGCTGCCCCAGGTTACACCACGAAGGCACCGGAATACTACATCATAAACAAACCGTGCCTCAGCCTAATACACCCGATCTACACCACCACATCTGAGGCGGCAAAGTATTACTACTCAGCGCCTTCAATTTCATAGTAAGGTGGCAGCATACCAATGTCTTATGTTAACTGTTTTGAAGTGAGCTAGATTGGTTGGTAGATGTAATTCTTAGTATTTTTAATGTGTTCGTTCAAATTACGTGGGGTTGGAAAGAGCTAAAGATTGTAGTTAAAGATTCAAATAAAATTTATTGCATGTGAAGTTTTCCCGAAAATGATCAGCTATTTTTCATTAGTAGATAAATGTTGAAGTTCGAATACTTGGAAATCACGCTTTCTATACCACGTCGTCCAACACGTCAAAAAGTTGAGTAACATTTAACACGAGCAATATTCTTAATGATAAAATTTTTGAAACAATCAACATTGTTTTTACAACTATTTCATACAGAATTTGCTTTTATGGAAAATTTTTAATAGATCTAGTGTACATTATACATACACAGTAACTGACCAATATGATACACTGTTGCAGCCCATATAGACGAAACACATTATGTATTGTGTTAAATTGTCTTTGTCTATTTTATTAATTGTTTATCTAAAATTTATCTGTTAAAAATTTAAAAAATGTAGGAAATTTAATGAGAAGTTATTCCACAATGGGAATAAATTTTAATACATGTATATATTTGTATTATGGGGGAAGAGGGAGAAGAGGAAACGTGGGTCCCCTTTTTTTTCGTAGCCCTCCTCCCTCCCCTTCGTCCCCAGAGATAAGGAGAATGGGTCAGTCTGTGCGAAGTCCAGCAGTCGACATTTTGCCCCCTCCTCAGACGACGAAATCGACTGCGCTGCTCCTTGAGTTCCAATTATTCCAACGATCTCTCGTCAGTTTCCAAACAATAAATCAGAAGCGAGGAATTAACCTGAAAGAAAGTAATTCTAATTAAATTTCAAACCATGTTGTAGCTACAGCAGAGCGCATACTGTAGAGATGAACTGTGACTTGATAAACAATCGTTTTTTGAATTATTAATTCATATTTAAAATTTATTGACAAATAGAAATGTTTTCAAAAACATTTTTTATTAATTATGTTGTTTTATTTAGTTTGTCCGAAAAAAGATAACGGGGATGAGTCTGATATATTCATCCATGTCAGTGGTTCAAATCCTGGTACGCGCTAAAGTTTTTTAAACTTCATATTCATTTTTTTTTTATTGTCTGAGGTGGGAGCGTTCTTTAGTCGGAAAAAATATATTTTCTATCCATCTAATTTTGGTTTCAGACGAATTTGGCTTGATGTTAACCGTGGGTCGTGGCGTCTGGTTGCAATTTGGTTCAGTGGACTAGTCACTTTAGTGGAGCTCAGTCTCACTGAAAGATGAAGCGGTCACTCTTTGGCCGCCATACTATTTTCATTTTCTCATCGTTACTTGTACGCTTGTATGGGTCTGCACTCTGGAGTCACTTCCTTTATGAGGTGCCTCACGTGGATATTGGTGCACTTTGCTGGGAGATCGCTTGTTAAGATTTTTACGTTATTAACAAAAATGGGCTAGCTAGCTTTGAAATAACTTATAGTTCAATCAGAAAACCAGGAGATTGAAAGAGAAAATTATCACATATGCTAATTTGGATTATGTCAGAGAATTTCCCGGGTATGGCTTTTGTTCGCTTTTGTTTTCGTAAAATGACAGGGAGGGGAAATTATCATATTTTGCTGCGAAACCTTTTTGCATTACAAGGTTGCCATTCCCATTCTTTTGATAGAAAGGGAATGGAAACTGACAGCACTGAGAAGCTCTGAAAGATTCAGTCGACATTTGAGAGTGGTCAGATCAAGAAGTGATAATCAAGATGAGTCAAATTGGATTATTCGTGAATATTTTATTGACACGTGGCAGTGGAAATCGGAAGAGATTGAATCGACGTTCGGAGGACACCCAACTAGTGATCCGGTGAGAGTCTGCATTTTGATAATGCGTTAATATACAATTTTGGAAATAGCGGGAAATGGTTTGTTTTGGTTTTGGTCTTGTCACGTCTGAAATCGCCAGGGAATCGATCAGCTGGTCGAATTGTTTCGGTAGACTTACGTTTGGTTATTACGGCTAAATTTTTCTCGTCGTGATTTTTCTTGTACTTAACTTTAACATTTTCTCTCGGAGTGCAGCAACCCTTTCGAAATTGGTTTCTTTTTTTCCCTCGAAAATATCCTGTTTGCGGTTTCCTTCGTCTAGCACTCGGTGCTTAGTGTGAGCGCTAGATGGCGTTATTGAGTGGTAGTTCCGTATTTTCGTATATTTTGGCGCGAACGAACCATCTGTTTCGGGGCAGTGTGAGGAGAGCCTAAATTTAGACCTTTCTTTTTCTATACTGGCGATTGAACCAACTAAAAAGTCGAGAGGTTCACGAGGAGGAAGAAGAAGAAGAAGAAAAAAGGAGCCGGGAGAAGACATCCCTCTATTGGCGGATAAATGTGCCCCCGCTATTGGTGTGTGTGTGTGTGTTCCTCCGAGCAGCAGGCCGGTGCATGTGCCGGTCGGTCAGTGAGTCTTGCGCTGCCCAACTCGTTACACGTGTTCTTTTTCTCCTCTCTCTCTGTCTCTCTCTCTCTTTTCATCTCTCTTCGACGTCTTGTATCTTTGTATATCTCTACTAAAAAGCTATTGCTTGTCTCTTCCAGCGGCCCGTCGGCTTCAACCCAAAACGACCGAGTCGGAACTACTTCCGCAATAATCTCAATACCTCCTCTACAACGGGTGAGTGTTCTAATTCCGTCTCCTTATTTTGTCAGCGTTCCTTTTTTTCTTCCGCTTGCATTATTTTTTCACGGGCATTCAAGAAACATTTCCTCCCCAAAAACACAATGTGCCCTCCGGTTTGATTTTGCGGGTCTTTTAAAACTAAACTATCTGCACACACACGTGTGTGTGTGTGTTGAAGAAAAAGGAAGCCTCCAGCTGTCGTTTGAAAATGTTTAGACTCGTTGAAAATCCTGTTGCGCTTTCGATCTCAGTAGACATTGTGTGTATGGGGTTGGCATCTGGTTTTTTCTTGGCAAATTTGAATCACAATCGACGGAGCTGAGGCCGCGTTCAACCACCCGGATGTTGGCGCTGTTGTTGGCGGACGGTTGCGAAAAAATTCTGCGAGTTTTTTATTTATTTTTTTTTTCGAGTAGAGCAACTAGGTCAACTCCAACAAAAAACGAATTGGCAATTCGCCTCAATGGACACTACACAGTGTTCCATTCGAGTCCAACTGAAAAGGCGACGACGTACGGTACACAGTACAGCTAAAAAGACAACAATAACAACAACAACAAAACGGAACTGAGCGATTTTTTCCGAGAAATCCGGGGGGTGAAAAAGGGGTAAACAAACCAGGTCATAAACTAATGGCTGTAGGAACATTTCAAAAAAGCCCACGACCAAGGAAAGAGAGAGGGAAACAAATTTTTTTATTTTCAAAAAGTTGTTACGCTGTACAAGGAAGAGAAAAAAAAAACAAAAAAACAAGAGTCTGGGAGGAGCACGTCACGTGGTTTCTGCAAAAGTCTGCCCGATTTAGAACGCCATTTTTGTTTTTGTTGTTTTATACTTTTGGCTCTAGAAACCGGCTAAACTTTTCTTCCTTCTTTCAATTATAGACGAGAGAGAGAGAGAAAGAAAGTGAGTTGTAGACGGCGTAACTGACCGCAGAAATTGTCCGTTCCAGATTATATCTCCAAAGAGGAAACAAGAATGACATTGTTGACGGAATGATGGGTCTCTTTTCTTTGCTTCCCATTGTCGTCAAATGCGGGTGACAGTTTGCGCAAATGTTGGAAAACCAATCCGAGCTCATTAGCCAGCGTCATGTGAGTTCGCAGAACTTGCGTGTTATTTTTTTGTGTTTTAGTTTCTTTTTTTTTTATTGGGGTTGGGGGCTTGGCTAGTCGCAACCATTTTCGTCGATGATGAATATAGCCAGGGTTGCATTTCCGGTAATCATTCAACTTGACTTTGAAATCTGTTTACTGCCTTTTATTTTTGTTTGAACGAAATTACCAGACGAATGTTTTTTGAAGAACGGAATTGGAACGCCAACAAAGAAATTGCGGTTGTTGTTTGTACTTGTAGTCGTCTGCACACACACACACACACACGAGTCCAGCCAGTTCAACAACCTTTAGTGTATTTGCTCTGCGGAGTGAAAACAACAAAACACCGCACGTCGGATGCCTATTTTTGCGCCCCTGTCGCCATCGTGTACGTGTCGGACGTTGGGAGCATTGTCTTTTTTCTTTTTTTCACGAATATTCGCCACGTCTGTAATTGTGACGAAATCCTTTTTTATTATTCCCGACTGTATTAATTGCAAAAATACTTATAAAAGGGTTCTATCCCCCCCTGCTGTTTGGCAGCTCGGTGTTGGTCGGCCGTGTGCCATTTATTTTGGGTTGAGGCGCGGGAGTAGAGTAGAGAGAGGCAGGCAAGAAAGAAAGAAAAGAAAAGAAAAAAAACTAATTTCGCGCGACCGGCTCTTACCGGCCCGAAACGGATGGCAACCGGCAGAAGATGAGCAGAAAAAGACAAACCTGCCAAGAAAGCGATCAGATGTTATAATAATAGATGGAGCGACCTGTGCAGTGTAAAAAAACGGCTCGCGGCTGCTCCTCCTCTCCGCAACGGCACCGGCTCTGAAACGCGATGAGATGTGCACGCAAAACTTTGTCCGGCCCGACTCGACGCTTGCCGTTAATTTCTCGTCCAATCCAAAAGACAAAAAAACAAAACAAAACAAACAAACAAACAAAAGCGAAAATTTTGAAACAAGAAAAAGGAAAAATAGTTCCACTGACTCTCGTCTATCGGCCAAGTTTTGTTTTGGGTCGGCCAAGAACTGTCTGTGTTGATACGAGCGTCCAAGGTCAGGCCAGCACCTCCGAGCGGCCGTTCATTCAATCACTAAGGCCGTTCAGCGTGGAAAATGATTACGACAAACACGTATAGACGTCTGAAGGAAATATCCACCACACAAGTGGGATCAGGATATGACGAGTGGAAGTTTTGTCTATTTTCTGCCAAGGATCGATCCTTGGGTTATAGGAAATCCAAGGCCGGCCAAACATGATCGGCATTTTTATTATGAACGCGCTATTCGAAAGAGAGAGGGAGGGGGAGGGGGGCTGTCCGCGGGAACTCCTTGACGATTGGTGGGAGGAAGGTGTGGAGGAGCTAAATTTAGTCAGGAGCCACCCAAAAGTGTTTTTGTTTGCCCCGCACTCGTTTTTTGAGGGAAGTAAGGAAAAAAGGAAATGTTAAACCCCCCCTACCAGAAATCTTCGGCGGATGACGTATTGGCATTTTGAAAAGAAATCGGAATCGAAACAATTTCAGTTATACAATTTGGAAGCTTTGAGGCTCGTTGCTCCCGGTTGCTCCTGTGTGTGCTGTGTGTATCTTGGGCAGGGTCCAATTCGTTTTGCTTTTTTCACCGGTTGTTACGTTTGTCTTGTGTGTATTGCACATTCGGGTGAGCGAAATTCCGTCATGCTTGAATTGGCGACCTACTTTTACCGTTTGATTCGTTTTGTTTTTTCCTCCGAGTCCCAAAAAATATTTTTGACGTTTCAACTTGGAGACGGGGGAGGTCATTTACTTGGTGGGGGCGAAAAAGGCCCTAGAGACACATGAACCCACGTACCACTAATGAGAGGCTTGTTGAACTTGTCCCAGGTTTCATTTTTCACGGAAAACAGTTAATGACCAACCCACACACACACACACACACGCAGGGCACAAAAGAGCGTGTAATATAGACTGTTGCATACTCTGTGACCTTTGTCGCTTATAGTCCTGGTTGAGGATCGTTTGGCAATGTCACATTGGGGGGGGGGGGACTTCATTTGCTTCGATGTCAATCATTTCCCATGTGATTCAACAAGCAGTGTGATTTATTGATGGTCGCCGCACGACTGAAACAACATCGCGCCGCCAGTCGGAAATTATATATACTTTCAATCAGGGCATCTTGTTTTAGTCAAACTGATTTTGAAAACGGCGCTAAGCGATGGATGACTCGAGCAAATGATGACGATATTTCTTGAGGGGGGACAAAAAAAAACAAACAAACATGGACCGTGAAGGCTCGTCTTTTTCTCTTTCTAAACCCCGAAAATTTCTCTCTCTCTCTCATATCTCGATCTCGACTAACTGGAAATAGCGCGCGGGCGCACGGTGCGTCTAGTCGACCGTTGCCGGGTCCCGCACATCATCCCTCCCCCTTAAGTAAAAATAGTTCCCGAATGGAAAGTATAGAAGAAGAAGAAGTGGCATCGGTCACAAAAACGAAACTTTTCTTCTTCTTCTTCTTCCTTTGGTGCCTTGTATATTACACATTTCGGGGTATATGTATATTAAGGAGCGAAAGGAAAAGGTTCTGTTGGACTTTGGTACGATACGTTTTGGCAGGTGACAATGTGGGTCGGGACCTTTTTGAAAAAAAAAAGGCGATACACCAAGCAACTTTCTTTGATTCTATTTTCTTCCAAGTCCAGAGGGAACATGCACAACCACCCCTTTGTGTTTTTGTTAAATAATTTTAGAATATAAACGCCGGCCCGGGTTGGTTCTCTGCCACCGAGGGGTTCTCTATCGTCCAATTATTTTTTCCTACTAAGGAGGACAACATTTATGAGCGGGACGGACAGTCCGATCACGCCAGCAGCACCATTGTGCAGAAGGAGGAGTGGGGATCTAATATAGTCTTCCAAGTTGTGACGTAACTGCTGATTGGTGGGCCAGTTCTTGGATCGTGTTTTTGGCTTGTTGTTTCATAATTTGGCTTTATACCTTTTTTTCTTGAAAGTGTCGCTTGTAGACTCTCTCTCTCTCTGCTATTAGAACACACACACACACACACAGACGACACACACGGTGCGTGTGTGTCGGTTGGTTAGTATTTATAGCATTTTATGAGTCGGCCCCTGTCATGAGATGAGGGATTGATACTCTTTCACAATGACGCACTCGAATCCATCATCAACCAGCGATTCCAACTCTGCTGGTCACGACTCGTCGCCAGTAGTATGTAACCGTCTGTCTCTCCGTCCTCGTTTATTACATCCCCCCTACTCCCTTCACTTTCTCTTTCAAGAAGAAGAAGAAGAAAAGGGAAAACAAAATGTGAAAAAGTGTCTTTTGAAGGATCGTTTGATCCAGCAGGGAAGATAATTTAAACTGCTGGCCGTGTCATTCCTTTTTGGTTTGAGCCACGGGATTTTTGGATAATGCCACGGATTGAAAGTGAGTGACGTGCCTTCCCATTTGCCAATAATTTGAAAAATGACAACGTGTAAATGACTTGATCACAATTCCTGTACAGCGTTCAGGATCGAAACTTCCTTTCCTTCTTCCTTTTGTGTTGTAGTCGAGCCAAAAACTATCGCGGATGTTTGTAATAATATCGCTTGTACAACTTTATGGTCTTATTGGCGTAGTATTATGTGTCCATCATGTACGAAATGAAACATTTTTTTCTTTTTTTTTTTTTTTAAATTTTATTTTTGCTTACCGGTTGTCATAAAAACGATGATCGTAAACCGTACAATTTCTTTGTAGTGTGTTGGCTGGATGAGCGCGGCATCATGTAAATGATGGATCTGTTTGTTTATTGTCGTTCCGGCTGCTTCCGGTTTGTTTGTGACAGCAGACAAGGGAGGATGGGAAAAGACAAAGACTCTTCAGTCTCCTCTTTTCTCTTTTTCCATCCCAGTTTATTGGAAGCTTCGTGGAAAACACTAAAACAGAACGGAATGCACTTTTCACGCAAAAATGGTCCTTTTTTTCCTCCCTTATATTTCTTCTAAAGAGATATGGAGAGGACTCGACTGTATTGACGTCCATCCATAAAACCCAGAAAATCCAGCGTATCCATTTCTTCCGCCTGTCCCGCCTGGATTTTGAAGAGTAAAAAAAAAAAACCTCCTAATTTTAAATTTAAATCTCATTTTTACGATCGAGTCTGGCGGCGTGGGCGTCTTCCAAACGTGTCTAATTTTACCAAAGCCAAGAAGAAAAAAACATAAACGTAAAATTCCTTTAAAGCTGTTTGGGAAATGTGGGAAACAGTTCGATCAGAATCGGGTAAAAAAAAATCCCCGTCCATCAGGTGTCGTGTCGTTCGTGCAGCCATGAAATCAAACGAAATGCATTTGACTGTCGATTCCATTAAAAACAAAAGTTTTTTTAAAGGGAAGAAAAAGTTGAAATTGTCATCAACGTCATAACTTTTTCTTCTTTTTTTCCCCTTTTTTTTATTTCAAAATGGGGTGAGCCCATCTTGTTGGGATCCGGTTTCAATAAGACACTCACTGTTTCCCCTCTTTTCTTATTTCAACATTTCCTGCACGTTTTTTTAAACCCCCCCGACGGCCATCTTTATCCTGGCGCACCCTGTCTGAATTGTCATTCAAAAGTTTTGGATGTGGGGGAACAGCTGGTCGCCAGCACGCCATTTTTCATTTCTTCTTCATCATCTTTTGGTTGGGCTTGGATTTCCCAGCAAAACTTTTCTGACGTCGAGTTGTCTGATTCGAGTCTATTTTCTTAGATTTAATTAAGAATATCACAGCGACTTCCTGTTTGTTGAACATTTTTTTTGTTTTGTTTTTCTAATTTTTCGGCGCGGCGATCAATCATGTCGCCAACACATGGACTCGATCACTTTTCGAAATTGGTTCGAAATGGCGCCGCATCTGTTTGTCGATTTGAGAGAGGGGAGGAGAAAAATAAAAGGAGCAAGAAAATATTGGCGAAGGATATGCGCATCTATTTGCACTCGCTTGCCCCAATGTAAACACGCACGACTGTCTAGCCAGGGTTCCCTCAACCGGAGGTGTTGTATAGCCTCTCTCGGGAAGGTTGGGTTTCCTTCCTGGGTTATTTACGATCTTTTTCGGACGCCAAAAGAGCGGCTTACGACATTTTGCCACGATCAAATAGAGATTAGTTTGATCGTTTTGACTGTGTCAATATTTTGGCGTCGCTCATCTCGACCACCAGGTGGTCGAGATCCTGGCAACAAACCCGGAAGTTTTAACGATAGAATCCCAGCGGTAAAATTACGAGTTCCATTAAAAATGTTTTTTAAAAAACAAACAGCCGGTTCTCCTCCACAAATAATGAGTGATGTTTTTATTTTTGTAATTTTATTTAGGTACACGTTTTCTAAAAGTGGATTCGAGCGCTGGACCATGGCAGATTGGTGATTGGCTGAAATATAGAGCGTGACCAGCGAATTTCGATTTCACTTCGAAGGAAACATTTCAAGGATAAAATTTTAAGGCCCCCCTTCCCCACAGAAAAAAAAATATTTAAAAAAAGAAGAAAATTGAAAAATTAAAAAAGGCGAGAAGAAATGGCATATAATTTCCAACACAACAAGTCGCCGCAGCCTTTTGGCGGGCGCGGAGTGAAGCAGCAGAGTGACACTGCTGGCTCAGGACGGAACGTTGCCGTTCCAGCTGCTGCTGCCAGTCCGTTCCGGCCGGCGTCTTCGAGTCCGTTGCCGATGGCTCCGCGAATGTCCGCTCCCATGGACCAGCACGCAGCCAGCCCAGCAGGATCGGGCGGCGTCATGTTGAGGCGTCAGCTCCTGTCGCCGCCATGCGGGGGCACCTCCTCTTCGCCGCAATCCTCGCCTTGCCCGTCGCCCGTCACCGCCGGCGGTCGACTCCGGCCTCATTCCATAGCCCTGGCATCAGCGGGGGAAGGTGGCACTCCTCAACAACAATTGCAACAATTTCTGGGTAATGTTGTTGTTGACTTGTTCTTCATTTGTTTGCATGTACTTTTTCCTCCCATCCGGGCTGGATTGTCACTTCCTCTTTTGATGATTAACGATGGCGATCCTGCTCCTTCTTCTTCTTCTTCCTGCATTCTTCGTATTTTCATTATTGACGAGACTTAGCACTAGAGGTCACGCTAATCTTCCATCACCGCTCCCGGGGTTTATTTTTATAGATGTCGACGTTTATTTAACAACGTCAGCCAAAAGGCAGTCCAGGGAGAAAAAATATACAAGCCTGGGATTATATCGTTAAAATAAAATCGTCAATTCATCAACTTTAATGACGCCAGCATTCAGTCAGTGAGGGGGGTTGTTCGGAGGAAAAAACAAATGACATCCGTAAAGCGCCAAATCAGTTGGTTCGATCGCGATAAAATTTCGGAGAAGAGCATCTTAGACTAGAGCACAAAATTTGGAGAATTTGTTCCGGGTTCCTCCAGGCCTCAAAAGAATAAAATCAAGAAGAAACTGCAGCAGCAGCAGCAGGCGCCCGTTGACGTCGTCGATCCATCACAACGGGCGCCGCCCTGCCCGTCTCTCTCGTCCACCAGCGCCTTGTCGGAGATTCCACATCGTGAACTTGTCATTCTTCTTTTTCGAGACGGAAAACAGAAATTTTGATTATTGGTCGTCCCTACCTGTGCGCTCTGAGGTGAGAAAACATTTTCGGTTCTGGCCAGGGAGAGAATTTGAGGCTTCCAGTCCGCGTGAACCCCCTGGGCTTGATGGATTGCCAGTTGATGGGTCAAGATTTTTGGGGTTTTGATTTGAATCGTGAGCAGCTGTGCAGGAAGGGCGCGTGCGATGGGCGTGATTACCTGGACCGTATTGGACTTTAGGGGGTAGAATAAAGATGATGATGAGGCTCTCGTGATTCTCAAACTTTCAGCCGAACGAATTTACGCACGCTGCCCTTATTCTGCACGACAATGTTGGAGAGATTATTCCCTCATTAAGTACGGTCAAGGTTTCCCTCCTAATCAGTATTTTTGCTCACAGTCACGTTAAACTTGATTGAGGGTATTTGAGGGCTTTCGTGCCATTTAGGACACGGACATTGTTAGACATAGTTAATGAGATATCCCAGAGTTATATCCAATCAATTAGTATGTGGGAGGGTCTTTTTTTTTCTTTTCGACCAGAGATACATATTTTTTTTATATTATTTTCCCTGGGATCGCCTGCCGACGAAAAGCTTCGAAAATACCTCGAAAAAATAAAATAAAATTGAAAAAAGCTGCGGGAAAAATGCCCAGTTTTGATGTTGTCGATTTGAAAAAGTTTCCAACTTCTTTGAATACTTTTGTGGTGGGGAAGATGTACAGCAGGTATAGAAGAGGTTGTTGCTTCCTTTCAACTTTTTTTTCCCCCAGTGTGTCACGAAATGTGTGTATAAATAGGCAAAGGCCAAGTTTGTTTGGTGGCTGCTTCTGCTGCTGCTGCTGGCGGCCCTGTCCTCTTGTGCTGTTCCTCTCAGACTTTTGCTTGTGGGTGATATAGACTATGCTGGCCCATTTTTCACGCACGCACTCCGCCAGGGCACGCCGTCTCTTCGTTAAAACTATGAGGATTTATGCTCTTTCATTCTTTCTTTCGCCTATTTTATTGGATTTTATTTTGGGGTTATCCCCCTTTCCACGTCTTAAAGTTTGTCCGGCTTTTGTGTTATTCCCATTCTGGTTTTAGTTTTAGGTTTGTCCTCTGGAACAAAAAAGAAAAAAGAAAAAAGGAGCCCAAAAATTTGTCTGTTCCAACAAAAAAAGTCAAAAGGTTTACAGCTCCTTGAGCCGTTCCGCTACCTTTATTCCGATGTCAGTTGTCACTGACACGGGCCGGATTCTATCCGCCGCGGGTTGTGTTTTGCGTCGACTTTTTGACTGGTTTATTTCCACTTACTTGATGAATAATGAATAGTTAAAAACACCCCATCGGGTTATTAACTAGAAAACATTTGGCTGGAAAACATTTAGACAAGTGCTAAATAGATGGTGGAAACAAGTTTTTTGTGTTCATTTAGGTCAAAGAGATTTTTCGAGAGATTTTTTAGTTTAGTTTATTCGATTTTGAAATGGAAGACAAAATGAGAGAGTCTGATCAAAACATATGTGCTGATTTGTTTTGTTATTTTGTTTTTTCAGGTTTTGGTAGCGGATCGCAAAGCGCTTTTCAACCGGTTTCAAACGTCATCCGGCGGCCGGGCTCGTCAGCCGCTGGCGTAGGCCGCAATGGATCCGTTTCTCCCCGACCTGCTTCCTGGGTAAATTTTTCGTTTTTCTTTTGGAAATGCCACGGCCTTGTTTGTTACATAACACAAAAATCTGCATGATTGCAAGTTCCCTTTTTCTTTTGTTTTATTTTAGATTTCAAAAAAAAAGATATATATATATTTGTTTCCCTTTCATTTTCGGCATGCTTCCGTCGACCGTCATCCGCATGAGAGGTAGTGTACCAACCCATCGCCTTTCTTTGATTTTTGATTTTTTTGAACAAAAAAAAAACATTTTTCTGCCCCCGCTCAAAACAATTTCATCCCTTGTGATCGTTTGGAATTTGAAATTTGTTTGGTTTACTCAAACAAAAAATGAGTCATTCCATTCCGATTCTCTTCACGGTCTCATCAATCAGCTGTCTCTTCTTCGACTGGACTCTTTTATTTTCAATTCTATCGCCATGATTCAGCAGCGCCGAAGCTGTGCGGATGAACAATAGACGGCCGTTGTTGTGGTTGTCGCAACTCACACACAAATGACTGGATCGCATGATGGCAAATTGTGTCGTTCGTTGAGAAAGCCCCCACCATCCAGCACTTAGCAATGAGATTCAAATGAGAGTCAAATCGAATCGTTTTCGAATCCTTTTTTCCCCCTCAACAACAACAACCAAACATTTACCGGTGCGGTGGGGGTGGGTGGACCGACGCTTTTGACGTCGCCGGTGCGTTCAACCGACATGACACGGAATCTTTGCGTGCATCGCTCGTCGTCGGGATATTTTTTGTAGACTCCGTTATTATTCAAATTTTCAAATCTTTTCTTACACACTGTGTACGTGTGTGTGTGTTTTTTATTAGAATAACTTGACCCTACGGTCAACCCCCGCCCCAGTGTGGGCCGGGCTCATGAATGGTGAATCTTTTAATTTGAAAATGTGATCGTTATTTGCTGTCTGTACGTAACATTTACTTGATGAATGGATGGGAATGCTTTTTTGTTTTTTTTTATTTTTCAAATCATTCTTTGTTTATTCCATCATGCCTTTAATATCCCGTACTATCCCGTGACTCCTCTATCTCACGCTTGTATTTTATCGTTCACGTTTGCGTTACATCTTTCACGTCAGGTTGGAAGTCATTCATCTTCCCACGGACCTGGACCCATGTCGCCCAGCTCCGTCCTTTCGGCCGGCTCGTTCGAGTGGGGCTACGTGCCCGAACCCGGCCAGCCGTCCTCGGCCGACATGATCGCCTCCCAGTCGCAGGACTACATCGACGAGCGGCTCCAAGAGTTCCAGGCCACCATTGTCCAGCTGCAAAGTAAGAACAATCATCCATCGGGATTTTTAAAAATAATTTATTACCACACACTGGTATACATAGGATAGGCAATTAAGCATGTAATTTTTTTTTTTTGGTTTGATGATGAACCAATCGGCGACTGATGACATCATACACACTTGCGGTCGTGATCAGCCATTAGAGGGGCTTGGCCTTTTGGGGGTTTTCTTGTGCGTAGGTGCGCTGCGTGAAAAACATTCAATCTGTTAGTCTCGGGATGGGCTGCGGTTTGTTTGCCCAGAATTTTTTTCGTTTTATTTTTTTATTGTTGCTGAAGCTTCTAACAACACACGACCGTCTTCCGGTGAGCGATGGAGTGGGTGGCGCCCTGAATTTTTCGCACGGCCAAGGTTGAAGACGTCTGTTCTTTATTTTTCTTTTCTGAATTATGTGTTGCACAACTTTTGCCAGTTTTTGGCTGCTGCTGCTCGGCGAAATCTAACCGAAAAACAACGCGAGAACAACATGCCCTCAAGGCTACCGCCCGCCACCCAGCTGTTTCTTTCCTTTTTGAAATGGCGCAAACATTTCGAAGTTTAAAAAACAAAACATGATCCAGGGGAGAATCAGCTAGAGAAATAAGAAAATGGTGGATTAGACAAACGGATGACGAATGGATATAAAAACCCTGCGGCCCTCTTTATGGGAACACCACATCAATTCATTTTCGAAAAAGGGAAAAAATTCAAATGAGTTTGATTTTGGAACGGCGGCAGGAGGAGCTCCCGGTTTGGTATCGGAGCTGCAATCACGCTGCTCTTGTGCGCCCCTCTAAATCTCATTCATAATTCATTAGCCGAGGTTATATTCCTTGTAGCGTCGTCCGTTGTCGAATTGGTGGTGGTGGGCGCGTTCAATTCGACACATAATCCCGGGCATAGCAGACTGCGTCGAATGTTTGATGATTTTTCTGTTTTGTTTCGATTATATACGTCGGCCGGTGATTCCATCATCTATTGGCTTTTGTATTATAGTTTGGATTGACGTTTGAACTTGTATATACGACCGGCCTGTCCAAATAATTTAAAACAAAAAACAACCAACCAACATCCGCAATGTTTGGAAATCATCCGGCCGTCTGGCGGCCAACACCCCTAAAAGGTATTTTGAAAAAAGCCAAAGGACAAAATGTAAAAAAAGAAAAAAAGTACACGGGGCAATTTGAGGAGAAACAAAAGAGGCCATCCATCCATCCATCCTTTTTTTTTTGTTTGTGACCGCACGCATCTTGGCTGTCCCTGGTAGTGTAGTTGTTGTACTATAGGGCCTTGGGCCTTCGTGTGTGTGTGCGTGCAGGGCGACAACAACAACAAGGAAGGGGAGGAAATGGGTCTAAGAGAGAGGGAGGGGGGAGAAAATTTGAGGGTGGCAGATCAATGGCAGCCGACGGTACTTATTCCTTTGCGTTCAGCTGGAAACGCCGGCGCATAGAGACATATAACCCTCCTTAAAAAAGCAACTGGATGAGAGGGGTCGGTTGTTTTGGGGGGGCTTTTATATTCGATCGGTTGCTACTGGCAACCGATGCCGGGCTCTCCCCTCCACTACACGCCCAGAGACAAATAAATATTAAAGGAGGCCATACGGACTGCTGGTTGATTCACGTCCGCTGGATTTTTCGAGCCAAGCAGACGAACTCTGGGCAAACCACAATTGGACACGAATAGCTGTCCTCTGCCCGTTAGAATTGTCGTGTCGTGAAACGAGCGTCGATCAAAAAGGTTCCAAGTCACGATTGTTACATTTCCCTTTCTGTCTAAAGTGTCGACGTGAAATCACCAACAAAAAAAAGTTTTCAATCACCCTTTTTGTCCACCTTCACACACACCGTTTCTTAGTGAGGACTGGCTGTCATTCACAAGGCCGGCTTCATCCGAACTGGACACTCGATTGTTTTTGTTTCGGTTGTTTATTGGAAAATCCATTTAATGGCCGAGAGCTGTAAAAGAAATTGAATTAGTGTCGTGATTGAAACTCTGCACCACGAAAATTCCTCCCCAACGATTTCTGTGCTCAAGTGAATCAAGAAGATATCGAATGGACCGATCGATATTTGTTTTTCTTTGAGTTTAACGTCCGGGTCGTGTTGTGCCTTTTTTTTTTTTTATTGTGGCCGTTTTGGTGATCTCGTGATATCCGACCCCCGACTTATCGGTCGGTATTTATTTTTTGATTTTCTTGGCAGCGAAAATTCGTTTCAAGCCAAAGGAGAAATTGAAGAAAAGGGAAACGACAACAGAAGCGAATGAAAAGGAAGAAGAAAAAGGAAGAAATTTTTTGAAGTCACGCGTCGATTTATTTCCAAGGCCGTTTTCTCTCTCTCTCTCTCCAGTACAGAACGTCTTGTTATCACGGCGTCCTTTTCTGCAGTTCAGACCTGTTTGAATTAGATAACAAAAAAACAGCCAAGCCAAAGTCATATACCGTCGTGTCGATAAAAATGTGAAACAACAACAACCGGATCACTTGTGTCATCAATGACGAGCACGTCGTGCAGAAAACGGAACAAATGGATAAAAAAAAAGATGGAAGAAAAAAAAACAAAAAAAAGTTTAGAAATTTCAACTCGCAGGGAGGTGCCGCCGCCGTAGCTTAGGGCTATTCCCCTCCTCGTGAACCTTCGTGTTTTCTTATTTTTCCCGTTGTGTCTGGTAGTGCTGGCCGTGATAGGGAGACTCATCTCGCTCTCGCGGCGTTGCCAGACTGTGCGTGCAACAAACGCACGTGTCCCACTATTTTGTCGGGGTGGCTGATACCACCACCGCCATCCACCTGTGATCCGATAGGCTCCTCCTCTTTTGACTCTCTCTCTCCCCACCCACACAGGTAGACAACAAACAGCTCGTACACGTACCTCTCTCTCTCTCTCTGCTGTTGACTCTCCATACTTTACCTGTGCAGTTCGGGAGCGTGAAACTAGTCAACGGCCGTGTGTCTGGCCGACTTGTTGGTTTCCCCTCCGCCGAAAAATTTTCTCTCACCTGTGATTTCTTAGACATTCCGTTACTTTTATTTTTAAATATTTCCGTCCCATTTCCCAAATTGATTTCATTTCGTGATTTCCATCGAGTGCTTTCAATCATTCCTAATCCGGGCGCCAATTCATTGCTTCAATGATGGAAAGCAACAGCCCCGGTGGTCAATCCGGCGGAGTAGCAGGAGGAGATGAGGAGATGAAGAAGAAACAAGAGGCTCGTCGGGCCCGGTCCCGATCCAGGACCAGAACGGGTCTGTCGTCGAGGGTCAATTTTTTCGAATCGGGCGCCCAGGATCGCAACCGGAAGCGATCGCCCAGCAAGTCGTTTGATCGCACCGACAGCAGCTTGGATATCTCCATGGAGGATTCCGGATCGGGAAAATTAGAGGATTCCGTCTTTGATCAATCGGAAATCGACCAGCTGGAACGGGAAATCATTTTACGCCGGCAGCGGCTGTCGCGACGGGAAGACGAAGAGGAACGCCAACGACGTCCGGCCGTTTCGCTTCGCCGGGTCGTGTCGCCGGTCCGGGTCGAATCGGTGGCCATGGCCTCCTCCTCTTCTTTCCATTCCGCCACACATCAGGTGGTCAATCAGCAATTCGCAACTGAAGTTTACATCAGCAGCTGGACGGAGCGGACCGCCGCCTCCAGTGGGGGACGTTCTTCCGATCCGGCCATCAAGACGCCACCCACTCCACCGCCCCGCGACGTTTCGCAACCCCCCTGGCGTTTAGCCCGTCGTTCCGAACCCGCAACAACGACGGCGGCCACTCCGGAATCATCGACTCCTCCGTTCGCTTCTCCGACGACGCCGACGTCGGCGTTCACAAAATACCAAGAATGGCGAACCAGACGCTTGACGAGCGCCGAATCGGCCGATCAAGTCGCTCCATGGCGGAAGCAGCAGCAGCAGTCGCGTAGGGAACCAGGCCAGCCGGACACTAGTCCGTTTGGCGAAGTCATCACGTTGCGTCGAGCCTCGGCTACCACCACCACCGCCACTAATAATAACGAGAGCGGCGAACAACAGAATTCGCCGTCAAGTTCGCGGAAGAGTTCGCAACTTCCGCCTTGGTATTCCGAGTACCGCACAGCCTCCCTGTCGCAAACGGCCTCGCGGATGGAGGGTTTCCGTGTCGGTGGAATCAAAACCCATTACGATTTTCACATAACTCAAATCAAAGGTATGTCCGTCGTTTCTCCGTGCGCGCACAAAACTCGTTTGGCCAGGGCTAAAAAGATAAGAAAAGAAAAACAAGGTTAAATTATTATTCGCGCATAAATTTTAAGCCGGTAGAGAGAGAGAGAGAGAGAAATGGTTTGGAACTCTTATCCAGACGTTTCTATTTTTATATGATCATTCTCCCCTTTTATGGGAAAACAAATAGGGAAACGTCATTTTTGTGTGCGGACATGTTTGATTAAATGAGCAATGGCTTTTTTCTTTTTTAAATACGTAGTACATACAAGAAGAAAAAAGAAATCTGATCGTATAACATACGATCCAGTGTCAACAGCCGAAAGGGACATGTTCATTCACCAAACTAAATTGAATATCAGCTGCTGTGGGTGGGACGACATTACAAACAAGACTTTTCTCTTATTTTATTTTTTTTTTAATTACTTGTCTTGTTTATCCAGGATGTATATGTATATTGAGCTATTCTAATCGCATTCATCTTTAAGTATTTTTTTTTTCCAAAAAATACTAAATGGGTCGTATAAGAGGTAAGGGCCAACTTCTTGGAATGGCTGCCAATTTCTTTCACTTTTTTTTTATTCGTTTCGCCTTGACGGAGAGGAGAATTGCGACAGGGCAGGAGGCAGGAGGATTTTGGAGGTTGGACACGTTGTTAATACGGCCATCAGCTAGACGTGCTGCACATCCCTTTTTAAGGCTCTATAATCTTCAGAGTATATCGACTTGAATCTGTTCGTACACAACATTCAGGGCCTCCCACCCAAACGACCAAAGTGGCTGCACATTTTTCGGCTTTTAACGGCGGCCCCTTTTCTATTCAATATGAAATTGCGTGAATTATTATCGCTGCAGGATGTTGAAGGCAGCCGGGAATCATGAAAAATAGCTGATCTGCTAATCAATCACTGGCCTTCCATTCTCCTCCCAAAATTTCTTTTTCTTTTCTTTCTATAAAAGAAAATTATTTTTGTGAAAAATTTCCCTTTTTTTTAAATATTTTTTTATTATTGGTTGGTCCCTGATTTTTCACTCAAAAACGTCCGCCGTGCAGCCGGCGTGACGATCATTCCATCGTGTGTGTGTAATCAAGTCGTCAACATTCTTGATAACTCTCGTCATCCACCGTCTCCTCTCTCTATCGCATCCAGCGTCTCTCTATATTTGGCGATAAGAGCGCGTGAAAAAAAGTGAAAATTCCCGACTTTGATCCATTCAATCGGCCGAGATTAACATTTTCGAATAGCCGATTCGATATGCATTGACGGGACACACACACACACGTCTAACTTTTTTTTTCGTGCCCGATTGCGTTTGACCTAGAGCCGAACAAGAGTCTAAAATAATATTAAAAAGTGGGTTGGACCGCCAGCTTGATGATGTCAGCCATTCGGAATAGCCTCTGCTGCTGCTAACCCAAACGCACAAAGATAACGAAAGATACTTGCGGCAAGGTCTTTCGGGAAAAACAACAATTTTCTTTTTTTTCTTCTACACGAAACCCGGTGATGCCCCCCGGGCTGCTGGAAGAAGACGATTGCGAAGATTTTTCTTTTTTCCTTTTTTTATGCATAGCGTCTCGTTTCAAGGTGTCCCGCCGTGACCACCAACCTGTACCTGCTCTCTTGATGGATACACAAGAAGACGAAGAAGAAAAATTGTGTGGGCGAGAAAGAAAAGCGTCCGTGTTGTGTCCCATCTTTGTGTATGTACACTCGGGAGGGAGAGAAGGCCCTCAAGGCTGTCTCCTATTATCTAAACATGTAATCCCGTGAGTCTCATCATCCCGAATCTCTTTGGCTGGCTGGCTGCTTATGGTAGTCAAGTAATAGATGGTGAGCTGTGATTTGATTCAGGACTGTAGACCGAGGGAGAGAATGACGTGAATGTATTTGGTGGCCGAGTCTTGCGTTATTTGCCCTCCTCCTTACAAGACGGCCGTGTCACGCCTCACACCACTCGAGTCATTTGCTTAAAAATGGCCGGCCATATGATGAAGAAGAAGAAGAAAGAAGCAACTTTTTTTTTTTTTTCAAATTTCCATTTGAATAAGCACTTTCTCTTTTTCCTGACTAAGAGTAAATAATGAGCCACAAAGTTGACTCTCTTTTTGGTCAAGTGGCAAAGTTGTTGGGAATATGCTAATCACTAAAAGCGACTTGTTTGGTTTCATGTTGAAAAACGCAGATGAGCAAGAACGGGTGCAAAAGAAGACCTTCGTCAACTGGATCAACTCGTACCTCTCGAAGGTAAGCAACTACTACCTTGATTGTTTGTATGGTCAAAATGGTTTCTTAGAAATGATAGTGCCCAGAGTCGTCGTTTTCGCTTTTCTTCACTTTGTTTATGGTGATTGTTTTTCGTTGAATATTTTTTTTTTTTTTTTTTTTTTTGTAAGAAACGAGAGAGAATGTTTTATTCCTCCTTTTGTCTTTGCCAGGGCTGTAAATCATTGCCACAATCTATCGTATTATTGTTGAAAACCTTACAGGCTCGAATTTAAATTTCAAATTCTGGCGCCATGCCCAACTATTTGAATGTAGCCTTTTGTGTAATGCAAAAGGGGCAACATACTTGTTGGGCTTTTTTTTACTCGTTGCCTTTTTCTTTTTTTTAACGTCTAACGGTAAACTTGAAATTGTAAATGTCATTCGCCAGAAAAAGAGCGCTGCTATTTGAAATGCGACCGATAGTAAAAATAATGAAAACCCACAAATTTTTATTTTTACAATTTTTTTTCTTTTGATGTTTAAATGTGGAAATCGCTCGCATCTATATTCCCGCCCGCTGTTTAAATAACGGCTAAATCATTCAGTTGCCCGTAGTATAAAATGATGCCCCGTGTTTCCATTCATTTTTGTGGCGCTATTATTTGTGCGATGTTTTAAAAGACTTTTCTTTTTATTTATTTTTCTTAGCGAGTTCCACCGCTTCGAGTGGACGACTTGATCGAAGATTTGAAGGACGGCGTCAGACTCATTGCACTGCTGGAAGTCCTGGCCAACACCAAACTGGTAAACAACATTTTTGTTTTGTTTCATTTGCAATAAGCTCGAGCGAAAATAGGTAAAACAAACGGATTTATGAGCCTGTAGTCTGTGTATAATATAAATAAACAAGAGCTGCTGGGCGGAAATGTGGGACGTCGATTGAACTCGCCGCCAAGAAAGAGAATACGGGACAGACACCACACCTGGTCTTTTCCGTCTTCGATTCAATTAAGACGGCGGTGGCGGCGGCGCTTGAATTAACGAAAAATACTGGGACATTTTCGCACGACGACACGTGATTCTGTCCGATTTCGTTTCGTAATCCCTTCGCTCCGCTGCTCGTTCTGTTTTATTTTTATTTTATTTTTATTTTTGAATGAGAGTTGACTCGAGGACTTTTGAAATTGCGAATCTGTTTTTTGTTTTTCTACTGTTTGATAGATGTGGGTTCTCTCTTGTTTGGTTGTTGTTGAAAAAATGTGTTAGCGTGAGCCCTGTGACGTCATTCGGATCAAGCAGTCTTTTATTTTTTCAAAAATAGTCCCACCGCCGACGACTAGCCGGCTTGTCTATTTTTAACAGCGTTTCTTTTGCACACACACACTAGAAACCTACTGGTGTATAGCATACACACACCCATCAGATCTGATTAGAGCCTGAAACATATGCGGCATAGCTAATTCGTTCTGATTTCCGGGATGTTACCGTATAATAATCAGCATCTTGCCCTTTTTGATTTATGGAGCGCATTGGGAATTTTCAGACAATTTGGTTTTTATTTCGGTCCGAAATGACGTAAGTCGTTGGACTCTGTTCGGCAGTGTGGGTTGATTTCATTTTTATTTATTTCTTTCCTTTTAAAAATAAAATAAAAAATAAATAAAATGTTTTCCCACAACAACCAAAAAGAAATGTCTCTCGGCTGCTGCTGAGACTGCTGCTGCTGTGCCTGCAGCAGCTATTTCCATTTCGTATTTTGGGCTTTTTTCTGCCCCTACGTCCGCTGTCTGTTTGCCGGGAGTTGACGTCAGCGCTCGATACGAATGTACACGTGCCGCTTGCGCTTCTCTTTTATTTTTTTGTTGAAATTTATTTTAAAAACAAATGGAAAAAATCCCGACAAATAGACACGAGCGTTTTTCTTCTTCGGCCCTGTTTGGACTTGCAATGCAATCAAAGTGTTTTGTGTGGGCCGTGTGCTGGTCACCACACCTGTCTTTTATTGGAAGAGAGGATGAACTCATCGTGATTCATCCGTTTTTCTTTTCTTTTTTCTCTCTTTTCTGTTTTCTCTTTGTCTGTTTTCGGTTATGATCGAGTCAGCCAGTGGAGAAGGGCAAAAACATGAAGAAGGCTCACTTTCTTAGCAACGCCGATACGGCCATGAATTTTCTACGCTCCAAACAGGTAAAGAAAAATAAATAACAAAGCGAATCGGATGAAAGGATGTGGCGTTTGAAATCATCATCGTTCATCATCTCATCGGTCTCTTTTGTTTCTTCTCTTTTGCCACGCTTCGTTTAAACAGATTAAGTTGGTGAATATCAACCCGTCAGATATCATCGAGGGAAAGCCCTCGGTCGTCCTTGGTTTAATATGGACAATCATTCTTTACTTCCAAGTAAGTTTTTCTCTCTCTCTCTCTCTTTTAATAACCGTCATTATGGGTACTAACCCCCCGAATTTGAAATTCCACTCACACAATGCCTATATAATATTCTTGTTTTTACAAGCTTCACTCTGGATGCAGCCGGTATCATCAGGTCACTTGCATTATTCACTTGGCACTTTACAAGTTGAATTATTTATGATTTTCCTGGTTTTTCGTGATTTCTCCATTTTCGGATTGTTTGTGTTTGTGTGTATGTATTTCATATCTAACTTTGGCTTTATCATCGATTATAGATTGAAGAAAACACAAAAATATTGGAGCTGGGCGTCCGTCCCAGCAGTTGTAGCAGTCTAGAGAGCAGCGCCGCGAGGGCCAGCCCAGCCCAGCTGCAACCACAATATCAAACAGAGAAGAGGTCATCCCCTGTTCAGGCGGAAGCCCGACAGCCCGCACGTGATAGGACAGGAGCCCGAAAAGCACTCCTCCAATGGGCCCAAAACGCCACCAAACAGTAAGGATCCATTCATCATTTAATAGCGGCTGTATAATATCCATATTCATGATATGGCTCGTGTTAAACCTACTGGAAAATCGGGTAATAACACTTTCCTGTTTTCTTTCACGTTTCTTTTCGCCCAGAACCACCGGTGTGGTGGTGAACGATTTTGGAACAAGTTGGCGAGACGGGACGGCCTTTATCGCCATCGTCAATTGCATTCAGCCGGGCGCCATCGATGCGGAAGCGTACCGCAATGCACCTAATCGAGTGCGACTGGAAGCGGCCTTCCAGGCGGCCGAACAGAATTTGGGCGTCGCCCGTCTCCTGGACTCTGAAGACGTGGACGTCAACAAACCCGACGACAAATCCATCATGACCTACGTGGCCCAGTTCCTTCACAAATATCCGGAGCCGAGCAAAGGTAAAAAGCCGGGCGAATCCGGCGGCGGGGCTCCTTCGCTGGAACAGCAACAGTACCGCGATTTCGTGGCTTGGCTCAACAGCAAAAACTCGTTGCTGGAACAACTACAAGGCGGCAAGGGCTACGGTCTCGAGTACAAGGATTACGAGCAGCTCAAAACGGAATTTGAAGCCCAGCATCGCGTGCTGGAGCACTTGCGGGCGGTGGTTCACCAACCTGGACGCGGCGTGCCCGGTGTGACTTACGAGTCGTGGCAGCAAGTCGAACTTTCATGGCAGAAATTAGAGACGCAGCTGCGCCACTGGCAATGGACGCTGGACACGAGCTTACCGGGCGTGCTGGGCCAGGTCGGCGAGTGGCTCAACAACGCCGAGCATCTCCTCTGCTCCGAGGACGTGCCGCCCAACTTTGACGACGAGGCGGCCAACGCTTTGAAAGTCAAATTAGATGAGCATAAACATTTTTTCGCCGAATTGCCGGCCATTAAGGCGGCCTTTGAAACCGCCGTTAGTGATGCCCTGCCGGCTGGCGTGTCTGCTGGACAGATCCAGGACATTGCCGCCCGTCTGCAAGCCTTACCGGAGCGCGCCGGCCATCGGGCGTGCCGCCTTCGCTTCCTGGAACATAAATGCTGCATTTTGGCCTTTTTGGATTTGACCGAAACCAAGCTCAAATCGTGGTCCGTCCGCTACGGCACCGAAGAGACCATCATCCTCATGCTGGAGCAGTACCGTGCCTTTGTCTCGCGCAATAAACTCTTCCACGAGTTCGAGAAAGCCTTTGCCGAAATGCAGCAGGTCGCCGAAGAGTACAAGCGCGACTCGCGCGCCATGGAACTCCGTGAACTCAACGAGATTGACCAATTCATTTACAGCTCGGGCGAAAGGTGGCGAGCCCTTTCCACCGGTCTCCGCTGCGCCCAGGGAATCCTCGAAGAAGTCTTGACCTACTGGAAGCGATGGAACGTTCAGTGTCCCACATTCGAGCAGTGGCTCGACGTTGCCGAACCCATGCAGCACGGCACAGACTCCGAAGAAGAGAAAATGGAATTCTTCCAGGATATCGGGACGTGGAAGGAGAAGTACGAGCAGCTGGGAGAGACGGCGGCCTTTTTGGTCACCACTTGCGAGCCCGGCATTTCCAGATCCATCAAAATGCGCATCGACGAAATCACGAAGCGCTGGGAACTGCTGTTCGATCGCGTCCGGCACTACCTCCACGCCGGAGAGATCCATCGCCACCGCAAAGAGTATCGCCTGGGATCGGAGAAATTGGAGAAGTGGATCGTCCGAGCCAATGAACTTTTGTCTTCGGTTCCAGTCGGCAATTTGGACGCGATGAAGCGCTACGGCGACGAATTGCAACATCTCTACTCCACCACCGATGAAATGGAGCAGGTGCTAAAGGTCATCAGTCGCCACTTTCAATCGCTGGTGTCGGAGCTCAACACGGAAGAGCTGCAGGTCACCAGCAGTTCACTGAAACGACAGAAGGAGACCCTGGTCCGCATTAGAGCCCTGATTGCCGTGCGGATTCAACAATACCATCAACTGCGCACCCAGAAAGAATCCCTGGAAGTCGGGATCGTTGAGATTGAAAACTGGCTGACTGAGGCCCAAAAAGCCCTGGAATCGTTGAACAACCTGGACACGGATCTAGAAGCCACTGCCCAGGGCCTGGAGAAACATCAGGCATTCTTCTCCCGACTTGTCAACTACAAATTGTTGCTGGACGACAAGTGGAAAGTGTTTGAAACCATGATCAGATCCAGCCCGGCTCTGCCCTCTCAAGGTCCCAGTAGCGACGATGAGGACTTGATGGCCACCCGTCAGAAACTGGAATATTTGACGGCCGGGATTGAAGAAGTCACGAACGATTCCCATCAATGGGAAGTCCGTCTAATGGACGGCATTCAAGCCTGGAGATATTACCAGGAATCTTTGCGATTGGCGACGCAATGGATCCATCGTGCGGAATCGCTTCTCATGGCTGAGAAGAACGCCAACGCCCAACAATCGCTGGAATTGCACGCCGCTTTCTTCAATTCGATCGACGAACGTCTGGTCAACAACCTCCAAACTTCATCCGCACAGTTGCTGCAATGGCTTCCGGCCGACTCGATGCGGAAGATGACCGTATCGGATGCTGCCGAAACGACGATCGAGAACTGGCGACGTCTCATCGGCTTGGCTCCTGTCCATCGCATGAAACTGGAATTCTTGCTGGACCAAGACGCTTTTGCGCAATTGGCCCGCGATATCGACAACCAATTGGTGGCCGAACAGCAGGCGCTGGCCCTCAACGGCACCAACACGGCGCAGTTATTGCAAGAACATCTTGCCTGGTTCGGAACGTCAGCTGGACCGGTCGTTGGTCAAGCCCGCGTCTTAGTGGAGCGACTGGAACACACGGCGGCGTGCATTCCCGACCTGGAAATCCAGCAGGCCTTTGAGAACGTCCGCAATCAGTGGAACACGCTGATGCAGCGGGCCGATTGGCTCCTCGGCCAGCTACAGGCCATCCCACAAAAGTGGAGCGAATACGAAACTAATTTCCAGGACATGGTCAAATGGATGGACAATGTGGACAAAAGTGTGGCCAGCATGTCGGTCGATGCAAAGTCGCTGGATAATTTCAACCGTCTCCGCGAGGAGTTCCAGTCGACCTGCAGTGATGTAGACGCCCGGCGTGAAAGCATGAAGTGGCTAGTTCAGCGACTTGATTCCATGCTGAGCTACAAGTCGGAAGAAGAAGGCAACACTGCCCAGCATCAGTTGGAAGAACTGATTGCCTGCTACAAGAATTTGGTGCTGGTCATCGAAGCGACGCAAGGCAAAAGCGACCTCCTCGCCAAGTGCTACACCTGCCGTCAAGACGTTCAAAAGGCTTGCCTTTCTTTGCAAGCCGTCCAGCCGTCCAGTCCAGCGGATCAAGAAAGCAGCGATTTGTTATCGCTGGATGACGACATTCAGAAACAAGAGGCCGTGGTCAAACAACTCGACGGACAGCGAGTGGCCATCGTCAGTCTACTGCAACGAGGCAAAGATTTACAACATCACGCAGGAGCACCGGAATTCCTGGCCGAACAAGTCCTGCAACTGGAAACAGTCTGGAACTATACTTTCGACATGGCGAACGAAAAATTGAAGAAACTCAAAGGTATGATGACCATTTCTTAATTCTCATTTTTGTTGTTCAATTGTTGATATTTTAAAATGTTTTCAGGATCTGGGCGCTTGTGGCGGGACTATCAGGAACAAAAGGCCGACATCAATCAATTGCTGCACAAGGCGGAAGAGGAATTGAAACAGAGTTATTCGAATTTCGATCCGCTCAAGATCGGCAGCGAGCTGAAAGCCCGTCTCGAGGCGGGAGTTGAGATGCGCCAAGCCACCGAAGAAATGCTGAAGAAGATGCGCCACATCTTGGACGATTTGAGCAACTGTGTCACTGTCGAGCAGCGCCGTGCGCTAGAAGATGAATTACGTGAGATTGAGAGGCGGACTGAATCCATCCGTTCACTCAGTCTGGACAAAATCGCCTTGCTGGATGAATTCAGCTCGCGATTGAAGACGCTAATGGGCCAGGTGGAATCCATCGTCAACTGGCTTCAAATGGCACAAAAGCTTCTCCAGCAGCTGCTCTCGTTGAATCTGTCGCCGCAGGAACGTGTCAAGAGGACGGAAGAGCTTCAATCTTCCATCACCGAAAAGTTGGAACTACTTTTAATGATCCAGCAAGAAGTTTCCGAATTACTGACTATGCAAGCATCTGCAAATCCTTCGGAAACTCCATTGACTTCCCAGCGTCTATTAGGGGTCGATGTGGCCGGCTTACGCAACACCATTTCGCAAATGAAAGTGGCTGTCCAGGAACAGAGTCAGAGCGTGTTTCAAGACATGGAACACTGGCGGGAATACGACGTGCAGGCCAACGAAGTGAAACCCTGGCTGGACGATGCCGAGAAGAGGACGGCCGTAATCATCACCCGGCCCAGCAGCGTTTCGGAAATGGAATCGCTGCTGAACGCCGCTCACCTTTTTGAAGACGAATGCAAACGACAGCTGACCAAATTGCAACAAATGTCGTCCCACTGCCAACAAATGTTCAACCAGTCCAGCACTCGTGACGAAGTGGACGCTTTGCACAGTCGCTGGAACGGCGTTCACGACACGGTTCTCCAACAGCTTGATCGTTTGGAACACTTGCAAGAGACCTGGATTAAAGTCATTGGTAAAATGGATTCGATCGTGGAATGGCTGGATGCTGTTGAAGGTCAACTCGATTCACTCCATCAGCTTTCGTCCAATCTGGGCAGTTTGGAAAATCAACTCGGAGATTTAAAGGTATTAATTACAGTCCATTCGGGCTCTTATAATTTATTAATTCAATTTCTACTTTTATCTGAAGAGTGTCATGAAAGGCGCATCAGAAAAGCAGTCGGATTTGATCGTTCTGACCCAAGAATGTGACACGATTGTGCCCCAACTGTCACCAGAGGGAGCAGCTAATTTACGTTGCCAGGTGATGGACTTGAAAAGTCGGGTCTCCCAGTTATCCGATGCCGCCCGCCATCAAATCAACTCCGTTTCAGACGCTATTGTACAAAGGTAAATTTTGGACAATATTTCTGAAATTCGAACCGATAACAATCTGAAATGAAATGTTTAGGCAAGACTTACTCGGCCGAGAGACAGAACTTGTTCAAGCCTTCCGCGAGACGGAAGAGGGCTTGAAACAGCTGGGTGAAGTCGATGCTGGCCGCTTGGATGCTCCGTTGGAAATGGCTCATCGACTTTTACAACATTTGGAAAATCAGCAACCTCGAGTGAACGCATTGCAGAGCGAAATCGGACAACTTCAGGCCACTTGCACCGCCGAAGAAAGTCGCTTATTAGATAATAAATCTAAAGAGCTGGACGAAACCACAAAGGTGCTTTCAATGGCATTTTTTCCCTTTCAAGTGAATCATTTGTTAAATTATTATTTCAATTCTTTTGTAGGGTTTGGTGTCAAAACTCACTGGAAAGAACGAATGTCTGAAGCGCTGGAACGCTTTGGCCGGCTGGTCACAGGCCGCCAACGACCAACTGAGTCATGTTTTACAACAGCTTGAGGGGCAGAAACCTGGAGCCCAAGAACTTGCCCATTTGTTGACTGAAGCCGATGAAGTGCAGACGCAATGTGAGGCCCAACTCAGCCAATGCGCTGACCTCGACCAACTGACTAGTTCCAGCGGAACGGTCATCAAACAAGGGCTATCTCCAAAACCTTGTACCGTCGCCAGTTTCGTCGGTCAAGTGGAAAAACAAATCGGTCGAGTCCGTGACCTGGTGACAGACCGCACCAACCAAATCCGCCAGCTGGATGAGAAATGGAGTCAATTCGAAAAGGAAAGAGACGGATTATTAAAACAGCTGCAGGCCATTAAGTCCAATGCCGACGGACTGTCGGCATCCGAGAACAATCAGAAGGGAGTTGAACGTTTCCTACCGGCCATCAGCTCACTTTTGGACCAGACGAAACAGCTCGAAACCAATAAAGAAGCGCTCCATAAAGCCGGAAAATACCTGACGCAATTGAGTTCAGCTACTCTCGGTTCGGTTCAAAGCAAACTTAGTTCCGTGGACAGCGAGTTTGATGTCATTCAGCGCAAACTACTGGAACAACAGACCCAATGCAACGACATTCTCGGATTATGGAAGGAGTGTTCCGATGCTCGAGGACCTCTTTACACCGTCATCAGTAATGCCGGGAAAGTGCGCATCGACAATCAAGATCGACAACCCGACGACTTGAACGAAGCCGTCCAATTGAGTGACCAATGCCGCAAATCTGTTGAGCAGCTGAGAAAGAACCGGGCACCCTTGGATTCGTTCGTTATTAAGAGCGGATATTTGCACGATAGGCTGGATCACCTTCCAGGCTTCGACTCACGCCTGCTGCGCGAGGAAGTGGCCGACATGCAACAAGAATGGACCGAAGTTCAGTCTGCTCTTGCTGGTCGAATTCAAACGCTTGATATGCAACAAGTCGTGCTACGGCAAATAGCTAATCTAAAGGAGGAAATTCTCAACTGGACCAGCGATTCCAGGGAGGCTTTGGACGAGGCTCTTTCACAACCGACCGACTTGGATTTAATGGAATTGAAACTGAAGAAAGTGAAGCAGGAGCTACCAACCTATCAGAGCACCCGCGACAGCATTCGTGTCAAAATAGAACAGTTGTCAGAGTTATGCCAAGGCTACTGTCCAACTTCCATCAACAGTCTCCAGGATCTGGTCGACAAAGAAATTAATCAAGCAAGTTTTAAGTCTGTTTAATTGTTTTTCTCAATTTACTAATGATTGATTCTTTTTTTGTACAGACACAGACACTCTGCGACCAACTGGAAACGTCCATCACGAAGACGAAACAAGAAGAGGAAGACTTGTACCGTGATCTTAAGGCTTTGACGGCTCAAATCGGAGAAATGAAATCCGAGCTAAAAAGCTGCGAGGATTTGATGGGCTCTGATGAGCAACTGGCCCAGCAGTTCCTCGTCTGTCAACAGATTGCTACAAGATATCCCAATCTTCAAGAATCGCTCAAGAAATTGAAGAAACGATGTTCCAAATTGGAGTCCCTTGGTGGGTCGGCCGGCGAGGCCTTACCTCTAGCCAAGGAATTGCGAGCCGTACAGAAACAAACAGATGGACTGGGAGCTCAAATAAAGAAGTTAAGTGAAGGATTACATGGCATGCTTCAGAAGCGCTTCACGGAGCGTATGGTTATTGTCCAGCGAACCATTGCCAGTTGTCGTGACAAGCTTGAATGGTGCTCATCGGAGCCTAGTTCCGATCGTTTCGGCATCGAAGCAAAATTGGACGCCCTACAAGCCATCGAAGTTGGTCTGGTTGATGCCAACGACAAGTTTACCGAAGTCCGAAATGTCGCAGCTGCTTTCGCTTCGATATCGGAGAGCCAAAAGGCTGAAATCGAGTCATCAGTCAAGGATGTGGAGAAGAAGCTTCGCATTTTGCAAGAGGATTGCAACGATAAGCGGCAATCGATCGATCACAATAATGACTTATTGCGTCGTTTTGAACTCATGTCGGAGAATGCGTCGGCATGGCTGCGAGATGTGGAATCGCTAATTCGCAATGAAACAGTCAGCCAGACCGGACTGGAACAATTACCCGACAAGATTAAAGCAATCAGCGATTTATACACCGACATTGAAAGTCATCGACCTGATATCGATGAAGTCAAACTCATTGCAGACCAGGTTATGGCCATGATGCCCGAGTCACATGTATCCCATTTTAGCAATCACCTAGCCATGCGATTTGCAACTGCTCTCAAATTTGTCCAATCCTGTCTGACCAAGCAGAAGACTCTTCAATCCGCATATCAAGAATACCAAACGGCACTGCAACAAATGGAAGCTTGGCTGCAATCCTCCGATGAGCAGCTGCGCATCCACGAAAAGGACGTCACGGCCGTTCCAGGATCTAAACCCAGTTTAGCTTACCAGTCTAAATTGCAAGCGCTAAAGCAGTTTATGGAACAGAAAGATGAAGGGCAGTCACTACTCAATCAGGCAGTGCATACCGGTGACACTCTGGTGCCCAACATCACGGCAGACGACAAGTCAGCCATCCGGGCAGCTTTGCGTAACCTTCGTGATCGCTGGGAATCGCATCTGGATCAAGTGAACAGTCTCTACAAGAAAGTGGAAGGTATTATCTTGCAGCTCTCGTCGTTCGATGACAGCTGTCGTCAAATTAGGCGCTGGATCGAAGAGACGAGAAAACGTCTGAACGAACCGGACATTGAAGAAGAGGAAGAAGAATCCAGTCAACCGAATGTCCAGGATGTTAAAGAACAATTGCAAACGTTCAGAATTTTAGCGCAAGATGTTTTGTCACATCAGAGTCTGATCAGTCGACTTCGTGAACGTCTCCAGGAAATTTCCAATCCGGACGCGGCTGCCACCGTTGACGACATTGCGGCCTCCTACCAGCGACTTGTCGCCGAAAGCCAAGAGCGCGTTGCTGTGCTTGAGAAACAGGCGGCCGATTACGACGCTTACGTCTACAGCATCGAGACATTCCGCGATTGGTTAACTGGATTGTCGGCTGACCTTACACTTACAGAAGAAGGCGTAACAGACAAAGCATCCGCCGAGACTAAATTGAGGGTCATTTCGGAGCTTCTGCAGCAGCGTGAAGAAGGTCAGAAACTTTTGGAACGCTGTGAATCCTGTTTGCAACAATGTTTGCAATCGGCTGGATCTGCCATGGGTCAACTCGATCCCAAAGTTGAATTTGAAATTCAACAAGCCAACTGGGAAGCATTTTTAACCGAGTGCCAGGAGCGCAATGAACGTCTAGTATCCGTGTGCTCCCGCTGGAGTGCTTTCGAAGAGACGGCACAAAATCTAGCTCAATGGCTCCGCCAGATGGAAGGCCGCGTCCAAGATCAAGCCCTCAAAGCGACCGTGGCTGCTAAAGAAGCGCATTTAGAGAAACTCATCGGAGCCCAGTCAGAAATTGCCGAAAAGGAACCGGAATTTACTGCCATTTTGCAACTGAGCCAGCAGATCGAAGGCGACTCTTCTCTCCAAGTGCAAGTGCCTCAAATGATGGCCCGATACCAGACACTTATTGGAACTGTCCGCGAGATGATTACGCGTTATCAGCAATACGTCAAAGAGCACCAGGATTTCAACTGCAACTACGCGGATTTCACGAAGAAAATGGAAGATCTGGCCGAACGCTTGGAGTCGTGCCGCGAGATTGTTGGAGATTACAAGATCCTACAAGAAAGAAGAGCAAATCTTGAACGACTGCAAGATGAACGTCTGGAATTGGACAAGAGTGCTGATGCCCTGGTCGACATGGGTGAAAAATTGTACGTGCACACAGGACCTGACGGCCGGGAGATGCTTCGTGTTCAATTGAAAGTGGTGCGAGAGAAATGGGAGGCCGTATGTGATGACCTGGCCACGACGGCTACCGACCTGGACCAATGTCTCCTACAGTTTTCTGAATTTTCTGCCAGCCAGGAGCAATTGACTCGTTGGCTCAAAGAGGTTGAGCAATCCATGCTTCAGCATTCTGACCTCAAATCAACTCTCCAAGAAAAACGCGCACAGCTTCAGTCCCACAAAATCGTCCATCAGGTACGACTTTTAAAAACCAATTTCATTTCTAGTAAATAATTTTTTTAAATTGTCCTCTGACAACCTCTGACACTTTTATAGGAGATTATTGCCCACCAAGCGCTGGTTGATTCAGTTTGCAGCAAAGCTCAACAGCTGATCGATCAGACTCAAGACAAGTCCCTCAGCGTTTACATCACATCTATTCGACAACTGTTTGTTAACATCGTCAGCAAATCAGACGAGTTGATGAATCGTTTGGAAACCTGCGTCAAAGACCACACGCAACTCAGTTCATTGGTAAAATCGTTCCAGGATTGGATCACCTGTTTCCGTGATGAGGTGCAAGGCTTGTCGGAAACGGTCGGCGAAAAATCGGAAACCAAGAAGAAAATCAAAGCACTTGAAGATTTGCAAGGAAGACAAGAGCAAGGTCGTTCCAAGTTGGAAGAGATTCAGTGTCTATGTTCGACCGTAGTGGCATCCACTTCGCCCCGCGGTTGCGAACTGTTGGCCAAGACCGTGGCCAGTTTGCAGGAAGAACTGGAAACTGTATCGACCAATCTGCAAGAAACCAAACGCACCCAAGAATCAATCCTTCAACGATGGCAATCATTTGAAGAAGGCCTGGAATCCTGCAACCAGTGGTTGCGTAAACAAGAAACTGCTTTTGGTGAACAGGCCCTACAGGTGACTTTGCCTGACAAAGAGGCTAACCTAGCCATTTTCCAAGTGGCCCGTGACACCATCACTGGCTACGAGCCTGAAGTTGACGCCTTTGTAGATCAAGCCACAGCCTTGTTTCAGTCGAGTGGTGTCGAGAGACTTCGCCCATTGATCAGCCAAATCAGTTGCAAATATCAACAGTTGCACGTCCAGAGCAAAGAAGTTGTCTCCAAGTGGCAGGGAATCGTTGACGATCATCGTCTTTACGAAGAGAAATTCTTCGAAACAGTCGCTTGGATCACTTCACTGGAGGACATCTTGGAGTCCTTGTTGAAATTCAAGGATCAATCGGAAACCGGCGGCACTACTATCATCGGTGTCCAGAATTTGATGGCCGAAAAGGAGCAAGCTTCACATCGCCTTGGCTCGCTGACTTCGGCCGGTGAGCGCCTTTTCCCCGAAACTGCATCCGCTGGTCGAGAGAAGATTCGTCAGGATCTTAAGCTTTTGCGGATACGTTGGGAGGAGTTGGAACGACGACTAAGTGAACAGCACAAGAGCCAGGAACAACAGCTTCAACGTCTGTCTACTTATCAAGACGGAATTGTTCAGATTAGTGTGTGGCTGGACACCATGGAAAAATGCATCGCCAATGACCAGTCAGGACTCCAAGCTGCTTCACTTCCAGAGATTCGCTCTCATCTTCTCAAGCAAAAAACGTTCCTGCAGGATGTTTTGACCCACAAAAGACAGGTGGAAGCGCTTAAAGAACGCGCCAGGTCTCTGGTTGAAGACTTGCCTAGCTCGGCAGTTGGCCAGCCTAAGGAAAGTCAAGACGTTCAGAGGACCATCGACGATATCACTAATCGCTATGAGATCCTGACAAACGGATTGCAAGGATCCATTTTAAATTCTGAATGGCTTCTGGACGTTCTTCAGCAGCATCACGACCTGGAGAAAGCCCAGAGTGATTGGCAACAACAAGCATGGCTCCAACTCAATTCCAACACAGGTATTAAATAGCATAAAGCAATTGTTTGTAATTTTCTAATGAACACATAACTTTCAGATTACGGAGGCAGTAAACACGCACTCAAGATGCGCTGTTCCAAAATTTCGGAGATGATGATTGGTAAAGATGAAGGCACCGCCAATCTGGACGTCATTCGAGCTCATTTGGACAAGATATCTGATCGTTTATCTCCGCGCGTCAAGGAAACCTTGGAACGAGCTCTATCTAACGCAAAGTATGTCTAGATTTTTTTACCCCTACTTCCAGTTGAGTCAGTAATGAAATTTGATTCATTCCATAGGTACGAGTTTGAAAAGTACGTAACCGGCCTGGAAGATGTTCGACATACGCTGGACGATCGGCTTCAGCAGTGGAACGAGTACGAGGGCACATTCGATCGGCTTTTGACGTGGCTCTCTGAAACGGAGACATCGCTGAAAGATTACATTCCCCGTTCAACGCTCGAACAAAAGGAAGATCAGCTGGAAAAGTATCAGGTAAACAAATTGTATTGGTTTGCAACAAGATGTGGACTAGGACAATTTTTCTAAACGTGGGGACAAGACATTTTCGTTGTCATGCACGGCTCATCTACTATTTAAACTCCGCCCGTTCCGTGTTGTCTGCCATAGCGCGTCGCTATATGTCCAGCCCCTCCACAAAAAAAAAACAAAAAAAAAATTCATTTAAACAAAACAAAACATGTCGACATGCTCTAAAATCTGGTGCTACAATCCGCCTATTTCATTTAACGCCCTGTCGCGTACTTTATATGTTCTCGTAATATAGGATCTTCCACGTCAGATAGAGTCTCGATCTAGAGCAATCCAGGAATTCATAGCGCTTGCCGACCAACTAGAGCAAGTAAGCGGCGTACAACGTGTTGGGCCATTCGTGGCCGATTATACAGTTTTTGAATATTTTTCTTCTTTTTATTTTTCGCTCTCTTTGTTGTCGTTTGGTCTTCTATTTATTTTTTATTATTATTATTATCAACATTAATATTAAATCCACCTTGGTCTATTTTGTAACACTTTCAAAGAATTAACACCCTCTCCTCTTCTCTTGATGCATGTGGAACTTACAAAGGTCGAATCATATTATTATTCACGGGCACTAATAATCGCTGGTTGTACAAACTGGCTGCACAACTTTCAATCGAATTTATTTTTTAATTTCTATTTCTTTATTTACACTTGTTGACGGCGATGATAATTAAATTTGCTCTGCTCTTTAGCTTTCTCATTTCCGTTTCCACTTTGCGTATGACGAGTTTTCCGGTTCGGCTCTCTTTTGCATTTTCTCTCTCATTTCCTTCTATTGCTTGGCTAAACCAAACAAAATCATCAAACAGATAAAGCTTTGTGTATTCGCTGGTTGTATCACAAACACACACACACACACACAGTCCTTCGGTATTTTTCTTTGACTTTGAAACGAAAGGAACACAATTTTCGCGTCCCACATGGGTCGCAATTACATGAACGATTAAGATTAACTCTTTAATTCCCTTTTTTCTTTAATGAACCCGTTCGACCAACAGGCTATCGTTTTCAGCATTGGACGGAATGAGTCCGACATCGACAAGATGAGCGACGATTCATCCGACTTGATGCAACTCTCCGGCGAAACGAGGATTAGCGTCAACGTCCAGCAGATATCGTCACGATTCCAGTCGATGCAAGTGGCTGCCAAGGAGATCCTCAAAAAATGCGAACAGGCTGTCGGCGACCATAGGCTCTATCTGGACAAATACAATCAATGTGCCTCCTGGCTAACAGCTGCTCAGGAGAAATTTGCAACAACCTGTTCCGGAGACGGAGAACAAGATGATTTAAGCACCATTGAACAGAAAATCAAAATCCTAGAGCAGATCCTAACCGAGCAACAGCAAGGCACTTCAATGTACAATCGAGTCCAAGAGATGGGCGAGAAACTGTACGCCACAACAGCCGTTGAGGGTCGCGAAGCCGTAAGAATTCAAATGCAGGAACTGCAAACCGCAATGGAGAGCTTTTACGACAACGTGGCTAGCAAAGAACGCGAGCACCAAGCCAAACGTTCCAGGTAATTTTTCGGCAAAACCATTAAAATCTTTGATGGCCTTAATTTACTTGTTGTATTCCAACAGATGGATAAGTTTCGAATCGGCCAGTGATACTTTGCGGAAATGGCTTGCGGATACCGAACAGCAACATCCGTCCGAAATTAAGTTGCACGCTACGCTGGATGAGAAACGAGCTCAACTCAGCACTTACCGGACGTTACTGCAGGATGTTCTGGCCCATCAACAGGCCATTTTGGATTGCCGTGATAGAGCTCATTATCTACCAGAAGGAGGATTTAAAGAAGATCGCGATAAAGTCGACGAATTTGTGGAATCGGCAAGCCAGAAACACCAGGTGCTACTGAAACGAGCCCAGTCGTTCGTGGAACGCTATGAAGCAATTGTGAGCGACCACCAACAGTACAGCAAGGCCGTTATGGATGCTCAAGAATGGCTGGATGCAACACATGGAGCCATCGACATGTGGGGAGACAACCGACTGGAGCGAATCACCTTGCACGCAAACGTTGAACGACTCAAGAACCTGCAAGTTGCTCTGCCCGAGGAAGAGTCACGCATCAAACAAATCCAGATTCTAGGCGAGAAAGTGTTGCCTGGAACATCGGAAATTGGCCAGAGTAACATCCGTTCGCAGATTGACTGCTCCCAGCAAGAGTGGGAGAGCTTACTTAGCACGCTCCAGTCAGCCATCGAGTCGCTGGAGAGTAAATTGAAGCAATGGAGCGACTACGAATCCCTGAAGGATCAATGCCAGCAATGGTTACGACAGGCGGACGGCAGTTTCCACGCAATCGATCTGAAGGCCACGTTGGAGGAGAAACAGTGCCAACTGGATCAGATGAAAACCATGCAGAGCGAACTTCGAAGCAAAGAGTTGGAAATCGACCAAGTTACGGAAAAATCCCAGCAATTGTACAAAAATCTCCAGTCGCGGTCATCTCAGACTTTGGAACTCGGCCCTAAATACCAACAAATCATGTCCCGTATCAAAGAACTGTCGGGCAAGTGGCAAGAATATGTCAACACTCACCAGGAATTTCACACTCGGCTTGAAGACTGTTTCAGATGGCTGGCCAATGTTAAAGCTAAGCTAGCTTATTGTTCCGATCTGAGCGCATCATCGCAACAGGATCTTGACAAAAAGATGACCACGATTCAGGATTTGTTGATGTACAAAGAGGAAGGGTTTACCAAAGTGCAAAATACGGTTGAATTGGCTCAAGCGGTTTTGGCCAACACGGCACCAGCCGGCCATGACTCCATTAACGCCACGGTAGACCGACTCAAAGAGGAGTGGGGTCTGCTGGCCTCCAAAATGATGGACACTAAAGCCAACTTGGACGAGATAGTCTCCAAATGGGCTGGTTTCCTGGAACAAATTCACCTACTTAACAAGATTGTCGAAAATGTTGAATCGTCTCTGGCCGAGAACACTGTGCTCCAGAACACGCTATCAGAGAAACGGGCGCAACTGGAACGTCTGAAAAATCTCGAAGAGAAGATCAAATGCGAGCGAATCGAAGTTAAAAGCCTCAAGAGCAAGGCGGCTGAAATGATGGCCAGTGGACAGCAGAATCAAGCCGCAATTCAAGCTCAGCAGATCCTGGAGAAGTTCCAACGTTTGGCCGAGCAGATCAAGACCGCCAAAACCAAAGCAGACGAAGAGTTCCGTGCTCACAAGGCCTATAAAGAAGCTTACGACGATTTGATGAACTGGATCAGCCGCGCCCGCGAAAAAGTGCCCGTCATGAAACATCGTCCGTTGGGTGACCGATTGGCCATCGAAGAGTCGGTGAAAGATTTGACGAGTCTATTGAACAAACAGGCACAGGGTCAACTGAAAGTCGAAGATATGCAACGCAAGAGTCAAGTGTTGCTCTCCACAACGGCGCCAACTGGCCAAGACACCGTCCGCAGCGAGGTGCGCGCTCTTCAGGAAAGTTTCGACCTTTTCTTCAAGGAAGTCCAGTCTCAAAAAGATCAATTATCCCGCACAGTGATTCAATGGCGTGAATATAAAGAGGAATACGAAAGATTGTCTGACTGGATCCAGCAAACGGATATTGAAATCAAGGCTCAAAAGAATGCTCTACTATCGACTTTGCAAGAGAAAGAAAAGCAAGTTGCCGCAATTAAGGCCTTGGTAGATCGACTCGATAAGGGAGAACAACAAATCAACAAGTTTAACGAAATGGCAGCTGGTCTTCTCTCCTCCCATTTAGACACTTATGTCAATAATCAACTGCGCCATTTGAATTCACGCTACCAAGTCGAGAAAAATCTGGTGAAAGATGTGATGCTCAAGATTGAAACTAATGTCGAACACCATCGACAATACGACCAGACTTTGGCTAAAGCGAATAAATGGATCGAAGAGGCCCGTCGTGTCATTAAAACCAGCAGCGAAGCCCAAGTGGAAGGCGAGAGCAGCAAAGAAGAACTTCAAGAGCAACTGAATAAAATCCAGGATCTACTCAAACGACAAGAAGAGGGGCAGACTCTTGTCCACTCTACTGTCAATTTTGGTGAAAAGGTGGCTCGTTACACCAGATCAGATGGCCGTGACGAAATTCAGTCTACACTCAAAAGTCTGCAACAGGATTGGGAAAGGCTGGTTCGCAAAATGGCCAATACCAAGGTCGCCTTGGAGACGTCGTTACTCCAATGGGCAGATTATTCCTCGTCTTGCAACAATTTGAAAAAATGGATCAGCGAGAAGGAGGCTAAATTGCAACAAGTCTGCGAACAGAAAGTCTCCATGGGCCGGAAGAGCAATCCAGGCTCGGGAATGCGAACTCTCAGTCTAGGTGCCCGTCAGGCCACATTGCGACGTACCAGCAGTTTTGTCCAAGACATTGTCTCGTTTGAGCCTATGATTGAATCAGTCACATCCAAAGCCGACGATCTACTTCATCGCAGCCCTACCACTGCCGAGATCAGCAACAAATACCAGAGTCTGAGTCGACAAGCTCACGAAATTTACGCCAAACAGAAACAGGTGATGGATGTCCATCAGTCATTCATCGATGCTGGCAACGAGTTCATGCACTGGCTCAGAGCGGCCAAAGAGATGGTCAACAAACTGTCGGAACCAACGGGCGATCGTGAATCCTTGAGCAGTAAAGTGACTCACGTCAACACCAAATTGATGACTGATAAGGCAGAAGGCCAACAGAAGCTGGAAGCAGCTTTAGAAAAAGCCGAGGCTGCTTGCAAAGCTAGCGACGAGGAAGACCGTGACATTGTCGAAGAAGAGGTGGCCTTCTTACAGGAAGAATTCGACAACTACTGTGAGGCCCTCGCCAAATTGAAAGAATCTCTCGAATCAGGGTAAGAATCGCTTAATTTTGATTCGCTGCTTTATTCGTCTAATACATTTTATTATTTTGGAAATTTTAGATTAGTCAAGTGGACCGAATACGAAGACCAGTACCAAGATGCCGTCGAGTGGCTTGCTCAGACCGAGGGGACTGTACAGACTTTCAATCGACTACAGAACACGCTGCCTGAAAAGAGAGACATTCTGGAACAGTTCCAGAATCACTTGCAGGCCGTCTTCGATTGGCAAAAGGATTTGGACAGGTTGAACATGCGCGCTCAGCAACTATTGGAAACTTGCGCCGATTCACGCGTCTCCAACGCAGTTACTTCCATCACCACAAAGTACAACGCCCTGCTGTCGCTGGCTAAAGAAATCATGCGCCGACTTGAGGTCCACTTCCAGGAACATCAACAGCACAGTGCCCTCTTCCAGGAATGCCAGGAATGGATCGAGCGCACCAAGGAAAAAGTGGTTGAATCCAGCGGTACCGGCGGCTCTGATAACCTGTCGGAACTCAAGGGACGTCTGCATCAAATCAAATGCATCCGCCAATCACTGGAACAAGGCCATCACAAGCTCCGCTACATCCAAGAACTGAAGGAACGTGTCATTCTGAATACGGAACAATCAGGAGCCCAACAAATCCAGGATAATACAGACGTCATCCGCGCTGAATTCGATAAGTTGTCTCGCGATGTGCAAGAAGCTCGTGAATCACTTAGCGCCCGCATATCGATCCTTGAAGATATCGACAAAGCGCATCAAATGTTTGTCGACTGGCTGCAGGAAATCATGGACAAGGTGCCTTCACCCGTCAACGCCCAAGGAGCTGAAGGCCTTACGGATTTGAGTGACAAAAAATCAGCTCTGGAGAAATACAAAGTCTTGCTTCATGACGCATTATCCCATGCTGATGTTCTGCAAAGATTGCAAGACAAATTGGCCGCTCAACCGGACCTGCCTCGTGAAGAGTACGACTCAAGTATTGAACGGTATGAACAACTGAAGGCCACAATTCAAAAGACTATAAGCACGATGGAAGAGCTGGTCCAACAGCATGAAGAATACCGACAAGGCTACGTGGATGCAGCCGATTGGATCCGTCGTACAAGACTCGACATCCAGCAATACGGCGACTTTAACGGTGAACGTGATGCTGTTGAAGAGAAGCAACGTAAATGTTGCGAACTCCGTCAAACCTATCCAGCTGGTGAACTACTAGTCGACAAGGCAGTCAAACTCAGTGAGGTTGTCATTAATGGTTCCAGCACCGAGGGACAGGAAGTGATCAAACAGGAACTTGCCCAGCTACGAAACGAATGGGAGTCACTTGTCTCTTGTTCGGATGAAACGCTCAAATCTCTTTCTGATTGCTGTTCGGCCTGGTCTGACTTCCAAGACGTCTTCACTCGAATGAAGAAATGGCTGACAGAATTCCAGGGCAAGTGGGTTGAAGAATCAGCTCGCAATTTACCGGAAGAAGCTATCGAGCCTAGACTTACCCGCTGCCGTGAGTTGCTGAAAGAAGGTGAGAGTCAAAAGTCCTGGCTAGAAGATTTGAACGATCGATGCGAGATCCTGATGGAGCTCAGCACTTGCAGCCGCGTCCGCGAAGAAACTGTGCAACTCCAGGCTGGTTTCACTGCCGTCATGGGAAATGTTCAAAGTCTGTTGTCCCGTCTGGAGAAGACTAGAACAGACCACACAGATTTCGTCACATCCAAGAAAGAATTCTCCAATTGGCTTGAACGGGCTCAAGGCACCGTACAAGATTGTTCTGGCCAGTGCGGCAACGAAGCGAGCACCAAGGAGAAGTACGAACTCGTCCGCTCTATTGCCAGTCGCCTAACAGAAGGTCAGCATTTGATGAACGGTATGATGGACTCGTTTACCAAAGCCCTGAGTGCTAGCAGACCACAGAGCACTCCAGACGACCAACAGAAGGGTTTCAGAGCCGAAATTTCAACTTTGCGGGCTAGTTGGGACCAATTGAACATCGACGTCAATAGCACACTTTCTCACCTGAAGGGTGCTATCAATCGGTGGGAAGAATTCCGCGATGCCTGCACTCGTATGGAACAATGGTTGGTGAACAGCGAACAGCAACTGACAGATTATCCTCAGTCAAAGGGTGAAGTCGGTGAGATGAAAACACTCATGGAGCGACTCAAGAGTCAGCAGATGGAATTTGAAAGGAAGAAAGCGGATCTGGATCACTTGCGACGTGAAGCCAGTGAGCTCTCCACCTGGGCCAACGATCAAAGCTGTGTGAATGTCGTTGATCAACTCCACGAAAAGTGGGGAAAATTGTCGGTCGTCACTGCGAATTACCATTCACGTCTCGAAGAGGAAATTCAAGAATACAACGCTTATCATCAAGCACTCCAAGATACAGAGAAATGGATCCTGCAGACTTCTTTCCACTTGATGGCTCACAATTCCATGTACATTACTACTCGCGATCAGACGGAAGAACAAACCAAGAAGCATAACGTACGTATTATACTATCGATCTAGCCGGAATTATTCCCGTCGTATACTAACGATTTCGTCCATTTGTTTTTCAGGATTTGCTTGCTGAAATCTATACGTACCAAAGTACTATGGATGACGTCCGGTGCAAAGGACAGGGACAGATTGTTCGCTACACATCTTCTAACCCGGGAATCAAGTGCGTAATTGAAAAGCAATTGGGTAATGTTCAATCCAGCTACAACGCACTTTTGAACACGGCGCTTCAAATTAAGGTTTGCAGTTTTTCAACTGACATTTTTTAAAAATTCAATTATTTGTTTTTCTAAATCGCAATTGTTCCTTTTACAGCAACGTCTCAATGATTCTCTCATCAAGTTCCAAGAATACGAGGCCATCATCGAGAGCATTTTGCACAATCTCAAAGAATGGGAGCCACACATTGCCGAACAGCTAGACACTTCCGTCGTTTCGATCGAAGATTGTAAGAAACAATTGGACGACATTAAGGTACGCGTGATTTAATTTAATCAAGTTATCTGTAAGTTATCTGTAATAAGTTGTCTGTGCCAGAGTAAAGATACAAATTTTGCGGAATAGGTTACTCATGCCAAACTCCAGATCGAAAAGACCCGTCTAGCTCTCGCTGTCCAAGCCTGTGAGGCTGCCGCGGCCTGCATCTCGCGGCCCAACACTCCTCAAGATCCACTGCCTCACAGAGTTCCCGAAAACGAGTTGAACGCTCGCACAAAATTGGAAGATTTCTTGGACCAGGTAAGACCCCAATATTTAACTCTATTAAATCTGTAGACCATTAATGTGGTATGGTAGAAAGTTCGTTGTTAACCGCCTCATCTTGTCTTGCATTTGTGCACGTTCCTTACAATAATGTTGCATGTGTTGGATTGTGTAACACGCGTTCAGAAAATGGACGAACCATTGGCCATAGGCAGCATGTGGGCATTGTTGGATTTAGTCGAAGAAGAAGATTTGATGAATCGATTGGAGAAAGTGGAAGAAAAGGTCAGTCAAATTTTGTTGCTTGTTGTACACTTGGAATGTGATTCGTGAGTTTATCGAGAATGTATTCACGGTTTCCGCATAAGGGCCTTTTAAATTGATTTCATAATAATCTTATGATTATAATCTTTTTAGGTCCATTCTCGGATAACCGCATTGACAGCGGTCAATACCGATCTCGACGACTTCACTCGCAGGAGACAAGCAGTTTTGCAATGGGCCACTGAATTGAAGGGCACAATTAATGACTTGAAACAGCGCAAGGCTCGTCTAAGACCCGAAGCAGCTCAACACGATATCAGTCAGGTAAGTGGGTTCGTAAACAATATTCCAGTTGATAAAAACTTACTGTGGTTTTTAATAGTTGATGGACACCAAGCAAGCCATCACAGAGAAACAAGGACTTGTGGACGAAATGGAACTGCAGTTAATGTCATCTGCACCCGAGTCGATACCATGCGTCGTAGAATTGCGCGATGAACTCAACGGTCTCTACGATGAGGTAATTATTCATTTTTTTGGAATTTTGATTTTAATTTTAAATCTCTACTATTTAACCGTATTCAGGTTTCGCAAGTACTTGACAAGAAAATGGACATGCAGAATTTAGTTGAAGAATATCGTATGATGCTGCAAGATTTCTTCTCATGGCTAGACACTCTGATTAAGAGAGCCGAGAATGCGGACAAAGGACGTGGCAATATTATTGCTCAACGTGTCACTCTGATGGAACAACTGACCGCAGAGACATGTCAAGGAAAGCCAAAATTGGCTACCCTTTCTATCAAGGTATACAATAAAATCAGAAATTTTCCGGACTGAACAGCGATAATAAATTACGTATTTCCTTTTGCTTTCAGGCTAAAGAAATTTCGGAAATTCTCAGTACTTTGGATGGGCAACAAGTCGAAGAACAACTGAAGGTTGCCGAAAGAAGATTTGGTGACGTCGAGCGTCGCATGCACAGAAAACTTCACTTGCTGCAAACTACTCACCAAGGGGCTGAAAGTGCCACAATGGACATCGCACTAATCAGACAGTGGGTGTCCGAGAAGACCACATTAGTCCGCGACAAGGAATTGCTGGGATACCGAGCCAAGAGTGCCGACACGAAACTTCAGCAAACAAAGGCAAGTTAAAATATCGTCTGGGAATTTTGAGCAAGTATAAACTTAACTTTTAATTCACAGGGTCTTTGCAAGGAAGTGGAGATGCAGCAATTAGTCATTGAGAACTTGGAGCTTAGGGTTTCTAGCATAGCATCTGACTTGGATGCAGAGGAACAAGCTCAGCTCAGAGCCGAACTGAAAAGTCTTGCTGGTGAGTATAGGACTCTCTGCCAGGGTGTCCGAACCTACGAACAAGAGTTGGACAAAGCAGTCAGCGACCGGCAACAATTCGAAGCCCAGTTGGACGACACACAGAGAAAATTGGCAGCGCTAGTTGTTCAGAGCCAAGGCTACGAACTTTTGCCACTAACTTCATCCGCTACCGAAAAGCTAGCTGAAAAATTCAAGGTATATTTTAATTATTTAAATCTTGCCGCGTAAACAAACTGAAATGTTATTTTTCCATTGTTTCAGTCTTTGAAACAAGCTGTCAGTGATTTTGAAAGCAACGAGATGAATGATTTTAGGAAGCAAGTTCAGAACATTCTGAAAACCTGCAACGAAAACTCAAAGAATGAGTTGCAAGAGATTTCGCAAGGTAAATTTTCTTTGATGGAAATGTATATAAATTTGAAGTAACATTGCGATATTTTGTTGAATTAGCTATTGACAAACAACTGGAAGAACTTTTGGCAAATTTGAGTGCGATGTTATCTCAGTTAGAGGACGCTACACGTCAACGCAAACAGCTCGAAGGTATCATCGAGTTCTGCCAACATTGGTTCAAGCAAGCGGACATCAATCTGGCTGTTGAAATCCGAAATTCAACAACTCCTGAAATTTTGGTCGAGCACATCATGGTGGTAAGAGAGAAAATATCTGTTTTATTTATTATATTTATTAATTTTGTAATCAGAAGCCTATGAATAATTCTAAATTAGTGTTTTACCTTTCATCTTTAATTTTTTTTTTTGGCTAAGAAACGGCAAGCGTAGAAAAATATTATTTGAAACCTTTGTTTTTTTTTGTAATTCTTACACGCAAATTTGTTTCATTACAGTTCGATCGACTGCTACAAGAAGCTGGCGGTGTCAAAGAAAAATTAGACGCTGCCGTGTCTCACAAGGATTTCATTTTAGGCTCGTTGAATAAAGCGGACCAAATGGAAATTCAAGGTAATCTACAGAGTCTATTGGATGGCTACAACCGTATCAATGCGGGAATTGAAGAGCGCAGCCGAACACTTCAGTCTTACGTCAGTCAGCAACGGGAAATTGCGGTTAAAGTTGAAGAAAGCATTGAATTCCTTAACAAAATTCAAGAAGATGTCCGTGCACTGAATAAGCCAATCGGATTCCGACCAGAAGACACGCAAGTCATGCTCAATTCCTACGAGTTACTACTGGCGGAATTGCGAGTTTATCGCGAAAAAATGGAGGATTTGCAGCACCGCACCACTGGCAACAGTGGCGATTTGGCGTCGATTGTGAAACAACAAGACGAATTAATTGCTTCCATCGAAAGTCAAATCAAGAAACTTCGTCATCTGCTCCTCCTCAGGCAGCAGTTTATGGCATTAGTTGCTGAAATCACCACATTCATTGCCAAATACAATGAAGTCGTCCAGGATATTGAAAAAGGTGGCAAGACTGCACAAGAAAAGATTCGTCGCTACGAAGATGTAAGTTTCATTACTCCAAACTTACCGTCAGAATTAAATGGTAACAACATTTTTCGTACAGGTCATCTACAAAATTCAAGAATGCGAGGGACAACTGGCTACTGCCCAAGACAAAGGAGAGCAAATAGCTGCTGAAGGATCCGTAACTGATCGCAATACCATCACCGAACAGCTGACGTCCCTTAAACATCAATTGAGTGCACTCAAACGAGCCGTCGAACAGCGTCGTGGAGAGCATGAAAACGCGGCTGCTGAATTCAAACGCTTGTCGGAGCAGCTTGACGAATTGTTGGATAAGATGCACGAACAGGAAGCCGTTATTCGATGCAGACCGTTGCTCCAGTTGACGGCCGAAAGTGTTGAACAGGAAAGCAGCAAGCACCGAGTTCTTGTTGGTGATGTCAAAAGTATTCTGGTGGCCACAGAGACGGTGTTCTCGTCCATTCCTCAGGACAGCATGATTCCTTCAAACCTTCAAGAACGTATCAGTGAGGCCACTTTCCTCCGTGACACGCTCCCGACGGAATTGGCTGCTAGAGGTGATTATCTCAAGGACCAGTTGGCATTGCGTTCAAAATACGAGAGCATCATCCGGCGTCTTAATAATTGGATGGATGAGGCCAGACTTCGTCTCAGGCCACCTTCAAATGGCGTCGATTTCGAACATATCGACAAGGAACTGAGTGAACACAAAGTAATTTTTCTTTTCAAATTTCAAGGGAATTTTAATTTTAATTGATTGAAAATTAATTTTTTTTAATAGGCTTATTTCGATAATGCAAGCATTTCGCCCCAGTCCTTGCTTGACAGTATCAAAACGACGGCCGATGAAATTTTGCAATCAGTCGACACGCCACAACAGAATGATCTGCAAAGTGAGGTCAATACATTGACTGAATCAATCAAGAATTGCCTTACTGCGGCCAACGATCGCCAAGATCAATTGGACAAGGATTCTCGAGCCTACAAGGAATACGAAAAATCGCTGGAGGAAGTGAAACAGGCCATAATTGCCAATACTCAATCAACAGAGGAGACGGCTACTAACATTCCAGCGTTGAAGAATCTGATTGCTTCCCTCGAGACCAAACTGGTCGTCCTCCAAGTAAATTTCTTACTCACTGAAATTCTTAGATCCTGACTAAGTCTTTAAACGAGAATTTCAATCATTCGCTTCAACAGACGGAACAGGCGAAGCTGAAAACCTTGCAAGATAAGGTCAAGAAAGTGGAGCAGCGTGCGGATGTCGCCAGCCGCCAGACGATCCAGGAAAGCTATTCGACTGTGGCGAAAGATTGGCGTGACATTCAAGACGGTCTGATGGTGAGATGCAGTGATCTCAACGATTTGGTAGACACGTGGGAGGTGCGTTGACCTAATTATTTAAATTGATTTGGACGGAATCCAACGATTTCCAATTGAACTGTTAATTATATCCACCATTTTTATTTTCCTACTAGCTTTTGATATCCAAATCTCGCGCCCTTGGAGTCAATTTGACCGGCCTGGAGGAATCCGTTCACCGTTTGGATATGGAGGGTCGATCACGTAGTGCCTTGGAAGAAGCGCGACGAAGTTTACAGGTCAGTTTATTTATTTAACCTCTTTCTTTGGCAGTTTTCCACACACATAAAGCCTGTCGTTAAATGAACAATGCACTTGACCGTCGTGGACTTGTGTTTCCATCAATCGTTCCAGATGTTCCAGTCGCTTGCTTATCTTAACGTCACAACATTTATGTTTTGAGTACTTTGCACATTTTTGTTCTATTTTGGTTGTTTAATTTGGCTTGTCCAAGTGTGAACGCGTTTTCAGACTTGTAAAAATTGGGAGAGGCCTAATACCTATTATTGGTGTGTCATTGTTGAATTAAGTGAGATTTTAATTAATTTTATTTACGTGTGATTAGGAATTTGAGTCGACCATCGTCGGGCTGAAACCTCAATTAAAAGAAGTTAACGACCTGGCCAAAGATGTCCTGGATTACATCAGCGCTTGTGAAGTGACTTCTCTATCTATTCAAGGCGATCTCACCGCTTTGGCAGACCGCCACTCATAGTAAGTTCCATCAAAGCCAATTCCTTTTTTTAACTGCCGCAGTTGTTGCGTTTTTGCCAACGATGGCGTCCGTGCTCGAGCGCAGAAACGTGCGAGGAAGGTAAACGATTTCTTGTAGGGTTGGGCTATGTTTATTCGTCTTTCGTCGAGAACTCTCGGAACGAAAAACAACCGAGTGATCAATGTGGTGCCAGGTGTAGGGTGAACAGACAGACACGTACTACCGCAGTCTTGAAATTCATGGACGATTCGAAGAATGACAATTTCCTTGGTGTTGGGTCCGTCCACTTATAACTCGACTCCCCAGACATTTTCGAACGTCTTTTCCGGCTGTGCATTATATAATATGAGCTCATTGAAGAAGAATTTCGTGAAAAACTAGAGATTATTTATAGATTATTCGTTATTTAGTTTGCCAGGTGGCGATTCTGTTGGAAAACTAGACGATGCGTTGATCTAGTTGTCCGTCAATACTTGTTGGTTGATTTTAACAAGAAAAGCATGATGTGTGTCCGTCTGTCGGTTGGTAGTACGGAATGGAATCATTGGCACGTGACGCACGGCAGCAGCCGCGACGCGCAGTAGCTTCGTTTACTGCCTTCTAGACGCATAAAGCTATTATTAGGACAGACTTTGAGAGGCGCCACGTGAAGCTGAAACTTGTACGCAATACTTGATGGCGGGAGGCCGAGATGCCGTAAATAGACCGACGTGGTGGGGAAATTTATCTCCGCCGTGTCCTCTTGGTTGTATTCAACCCAGGGCCAATGTCGTCAAGCCATTGCGCGTGGAAATGACAGGAAAAGTCAAGAATGTCGTCAGTCGAATCTCATTCTTTTGGTTTTCCACCATTTGACGACCTCAATATAGAACCAGAAACAGGAAACAGCGACTTTTTCTCCGGTATCCAATTTAGAGAATTGCTGGAAAAGAAGTCCGGCTGCTTTCCGCGTTGTCAATGATTAGAAGAAAAAGACTTTAATGATGTTATTCTTTCTTTGTTACACCATTACAGTTTATTGGAAACGATTCAATCCCGTCTGCGTCGCGTCGCCGAGGAAGCCAATTATTTCGACGCCGTGCTGGACAGCATGAACCAGGTGCAGACAGGCCTTGAGAGTCTGCTGGCCGAGATCACCGATTTCGACGCGTTCAGCAGCCAAGTCGAGCGCGTGGATCAGGAACTGGCGGTGAGTTGAACCCACGACACTATTCCCCCCATTCATTCTTGCGTTCCAACGAAATCTTGTCATTGTGATAGCGACATATGTTGATGTATCCCACGCCGACTTTGATTTGAGCGAGTTTCATTGCGGTGGGCCAGAAAAAAAAAACCAATACCGTAATGCCACCCGGGGAATTTAGATTGACAAAAGAATGTTACAAATCAAAGGCTGGCCGTTTTAGGTCGTTTTAGGAGTAGCAGCATTGTTGCTTTGAGTTTGTGACCCAGCTAGCGACAAAACCATTCCGACAAATTCCATTCGATTTTCGGTATCATTTTGCTTCGTCTTCGTCGAGTTGTGGCGATCAGGTGTAACGCTATGAAGCAAGAGAGTGACAGGAAGAAAAGTCTAAGAGATCCAATAGAGTAGCGTCATGAAGACGGGCGTCTGCTGTTGTCTCGAATTTCACTGGAAAAACTCTCCGACTCTCTCTCTCGTCGCGCCGATATAGAAAATAGAAACTGAGCTGGAACTAGTGATACACTCGGTGGAAAGAAGAGGCCCGTCCTTTGTTTTTGTTGTTTTGTTAGTTCTCGCTCCCGACTGGAATTTGTTGTTTTTTTTCCTCTCATTCGTTTTCCTATTCGTCGAAAATAGTCCCCGACTGCATCTCGGCTGTTCGCATGCGCGACATTTCGTCAGAAGGAGCGATACGAGTTTTTAAAATGTCCATGCAGCGCGGGAGTCTGTCCCAATTCGACGATACGATTCGACGGAGCTGTTAGGCTCAACGTGACCCTGCTCCAGCTGGATTTGTCTTGGTGTGGCTCTTCCAAAAAGAGAAAAAAAGACTGACAGAAAAACAAGAAGACAGCCTCCTTTTTTTTGTGCTCTCAAGTCTTCATCCTTGTTGTTTGGACTAAAAACTTTTGCACATCCGGTCGACGTCTTTTTTTTTATTATTTTTATTATTCACGCCTCTTGCCTCCATCTCGAAAAGGGTTCACTCAGTCTGCGTCCAACCGTCGCAGCATTCGCTCTACAAGGACTTTGAGGTCTTTGATGCTCTCCATTCTTATTGACCTATTGATTGTCGACCTCCTTTTTGTTGTAGAGTACAACTTCTAACGCGTGTCGGGAATTGCAAAAAGACTGGGAGCGTTTTGTCCATTTTTTTCTCTTTTATTGCTGGGGAATGGTGGATGCCATAGTCGCCTTTATCGATTGACTGTTCCCTGCCCCCTCACATTGAACGTTGCCATTTCTTATTTCTCTCATTAAAAGTTAATCACGTTTAATCGACTTGAGAAAGACTTGAAAAATTGCTGTGCTGCATCGGAGTTCATCGTTTGATTGTTCTTCTCTCTGCCAAAACGCGTTTCCAGTGCTTCCATATTTGATTGTGTGTGTGTTTGGTATTTTTATATTTGGCGTGGCAGAGCTTGCGCGAACGGTCGCTTAGCTGCAAAGAAGGTGTTCGTGCTTTGGCACTAGCGGCGTCGCAGCGATTTGCTCAGCTGGATCAGGCCAAGCCGGCCGAAGTGGACAAGCACGTTGCTATTTTGGAATTGCTGAGCGAGAAAGTCCTAGCCGCCATGGAAGAAAAAGATAATGAAGCCAAGAGGGCGCGCACCGTCCGCTACGAGTACCACCGTGACGTTGAGCAGGTCCAAAGTTGGATATGCCAGGCCGAGGGGCGTGTTCAAGATCGCAATCTCGAACCGCAAACTCTCAAGGAATTCCTCCAGGTTTGAATTTTTTTGCAGATCCGACGACAAGGGAGAAATTCGAATAATTCATCATCTTCTTTGAATGCGCTGTGAAATCAATTTTACAGGAACTTCAATGCGAAATCGGTTTAATTACCGATCAAATGGACCGGGTTTCACGCCACGGCCAACTCATTTGCCAGCGGACACGAGATGAACACGAGCAACAGTTGGTGAGGACCACGCTGTCCAACTTGACCGATCAATTGCAACAAGTTCGGTCTTGGCTCGAAGAGAAGAAGCTTCAGGTATGGCCCGATCCTATTTTAAGCCTGCGCATCCCACTTTCCACCCCATACGGCCGGAATTCCTGTTCTCTTTTTTCTCAATTTTGTTTTTTTTTTTGTTTGCTGCGTTTCACATTCTAAAGGTTGGAGATTCGATCGATTCATGGCAGCGATTTTTGCAACTGCATTCATTGGTGATTTCATGGGTCGATGAAAAGAAATGCTTCTTGACAGAGCCACTCCATTTGACCAGTTTGGTCCAAGCTCGTCAAAAATCCCAGGATTACAACGTACGAATTAATTTTTATGGCTAAAAAGCAACAGACAATTGAATCGATTATTCGACAGATGGCCGTGAAAAGCTGCAAAGTGGCCACTAAAAATGTCAGCGACATGGGAAAAGAACTGTCCCGCATCTCCCAAGTGTCGAGCGTCGGAGCGCTGGCCGATCAGATGGCTGAAGCTGAGCAGAGCAAAACTGAAGTTGAAACGCAGTTGCAAGAAAGGGTTCGACCATTTTTGTTTTTTTATACTCAATTATTATAGCGATCTCGACTATGTCGTCAAGGCGATATGGCGCCAGCTAACCGAATTATTTTGTGGCACCTTGCCACCTTCTCAAAATTGAAAATGCTCATCATTCCATTTCTTTCTTTTTTTGGCGAGCAGAGTGCCTTACTTCTAGAGATGACAGAGGAATGGGAACAGTGCGAGAAGAAATTGAAAGATGTCAAGAGTTGGCTGGAGAAGGCCAGGCAGACCTTGGACTCACCGCTAAACAAGAAACGGCCCCTACGCGATCAACTGTCGCTGAGGGAAAAAATGCTGGGCGACGTCACCATCCAAAAGACGAAAATCAACATGTCGATCGAGAAATTACAGGTGCATTTCCGTTCGGGGGTCACTGGGTCACCGGATGTTGTTCACAGCAGTACGGAGCTCATCGAGCAGTTGGACGCCCTCATGGTCGAAATCAATCAGCAATGCAAAACGCTGGAAGCGGCCGTCATTCAACTAGACCAACTACAACAGGTACGTCGGAATCCTGAATTGGAGAGTGGGAATTTAGGTGGAATCCTGCGTCGGTGGCATATAATCGAATTCAAATGAATTGTCGTAGGAGATCCAAGGACTGCGGGCGCAGGTAGTGCAGGTGGATCAGCAGTTGCGTTTGGTATCCAGTCCAGCATACTCACCACTGGATCGGGACAAGGCTTTGGCCGAACAAAACGTAAGTGGATCTTCCTTATTTTTTAGTTTATTTTACGGAAACTCCTTCTCTTTTTCCTGTACTGAATTCTCTACAACGTCGAAAGTTAAACCCCCCATTCCCGTTCAAGTCTTCCATCTTTGACGTTTTTTAGTCCAGATTCCAATCCCGCAAATTCCCTCCACCTGTCCCTCCACACAGACAAATAGAAATGACGTAATTTTTTCCGCACAAGGCCTTATCTTTTTTTTTTTAAACATTGCAAATTCTCAGTCGACTTATTTTTTGAGTTGTCGGATTTATGTTTTGATGGAGCGACACCGTAGCTATGAGTTCAGTTAAGCATATTTTTCTTCATCCTCTTTCTTAACTTAATTTTGTAAATATTTTCTCTAATTTTTAGAATTTTTTTTTTTTTTTACAAATTAAGTTTTTTTTTCTTAAATTGACATTTAACTTACTGACAGAGTTTCTGCGAATTATTTTCCTTTCTTTTTGACACAAAGCTTATTCATTTTTCTGTTTTAACTAGTTCTTCTCCTTGAATTTCTACCAAAAACTGATCGACGCCGTGAAAAATAATCATGCACAAACGAAATTAGTAATGAAAAAAAAAAAAAAAAAAACTGTGCTCCGTCAATGTGCAACGGCGGTTTTCTGTTCTTCTTTAATTTTTACTTTTATTATTTACCGAAAATGGCAAAACCCATCCTGGCTGTTTGCATCTCAATTGGACGTTGGCTACGCCTGTCGTTTCATCAAAGCGTTTTCCTCCCACCAATTTTGTAAGAGAAAAAAACGTCAATCAGCGATGCGAAAATGACCAAGCAATCAGTCGACTCCATTAATTCAAACGAAAAAATCGATTTATAGACATACGGTATTAGACCACCACCACCACACACAGCACTCAACACACAACTATTCGATTTCTTACGCTTTGCTTCAATCACCACTTTCAGAAAACGCTTCGCTTTTCTTTGCTTCGTTTCAATGTTGGAGTAGAAACAAAAAGAGCCGCTCTGGTGTGTTTTGTGGGGGTCTCCGGTCAACACACCATTTCCCCTTTTTCCCCCTCTATCTTCCGTATATTTTGCATCGTATTATTTTACTCTAAAGTTTTGGTGGCTTTTTTTTTAAATTCCTTCACTTCGGGATTAAATTTATTTTTCGGATTTTATTTTTTGATTTTTATTTTACATTATGTAGTCTGGTTAAATGTGTTGCTCACATTGGTTCTGATTCTCTTTGTTATTTTTATTTTTATTTTCTCCCACACACCTTAATCCACACACACACACATTCCCATCCGTTCCATCCGTCCAACATCTTCTCAATATCCGTCCATTCTCTTTGGTCTCTCTCACTCTCTCTCGCTCTCTGTTTGTTTTTTATTTTCGTTCCGTGTCGCTCGCTTACTGTTTCACTCCCTCTTTTGCGTTGACCTGGAACATTTTCACCATTCCATTCATGTTTGGAAATGGCGGTGTCCCCCCCAACTGTTCAGGTGTTTCGGGAGCGCTTGAAGGTACTTCATTCCAAAATCACCGCCCGCAACGAACGCATCAAACTGCTTATGCAAAGAGGAAGTCCCGACGTCGATCCGTTGGACATTTTATAGGAGAGCCTATCGTTGACTCTCAATCTCGCACTCTCTGTATCTATCTCGCTCGCGCTATCAATTGTATTTTATTTTAAACCGCTCAACAACAAAATTCAACCACCGAAACAAATAACACGATTTCCAAATATTTCCAAGCGAAACGACATGACCCCCACTGGAAAACGTTTTATTTTTCATTTTTTACAAGAATAGGGAAGGCCATTTTTTTATCCCAGTGTACATACTACTTTATTGCCTTCCTTCGTTCGACCGGTCCCACGACAACAAATAGAGAGCTATAAGGGCAAATATTTTAGCCAACATTTAGCGGACAAATGACGTGCGCTCTCTATCCCCTCAAAAAGTCCGTCAATATTTGATGGACGATGACTTTCAGTACGAACTTCAAGTAGGAAAGGAAAGCCGACAAAAAAAAATCAAGCAATTCCTTTCATCTACTTTTTGACACATTTAAAACGAAAAAAAAAGCCCAACAAACAGACAAATCTAAGAAAACGGTGGTGGTATCGCAATGATGAAATGACACCAGCCATCAGTCCTTCGGTGCCAACCGAATTATTATTCCCTTTTTGCAAGCATAGAGGATGAAAGTTTTGATTTTGAAAGCGAAAATTAAAGTAAGAATGAAAACACATTAGAAGTTGATCCGTTTCTCAATCATTTCGTCCTGTGTCTTTTGGTTCTCCTAATATTTAAAAAAACAAAAACAAAGAAAAAAGAGATACCAAAAAACAATAGAGAGACATATGATCAAATTTGATTACACGGCCTTGCCTGTCCGTGTGTAGGCATTGCAGTCCCACCTATGCGCCGTTTGCCAGCAAATCCAACAACTGCGAATGCGTATGACTGAAATCGACCCCTACTTCACTCTGGCGGATGACGGAATCGAACGCTCCCTGATGGCAGCCGCTGCCGACTGGCAATCCCGTGCACCGATGGAACCTAGCCACCGCCACCCCGCCCCGCTTCCTATCCCTCAGACCTCCACCGATGTTCAATCGATCCCTCCACCCCGCTGCGATGACGTCCAATCCCCTGTTAGGGAAACTATCAGCACCTCGACCTCCGCAGCGGCCCTTAAAAGTTCCGGCCTATTGACGCTTGACAAATTCTCATACGCCGACATTGCTGCTGGAAGACGGAGTCCAAGTGTGTCTCGTCAGACGACGTTCGAAAGCAATGCCGAGCTGGTTGAAACAGTTGCGGCTAGTGATCATCAACCCGACAAAGTCGAACCAGCTGCAGCGCAACTGACTCAAATCGAAGACGAAATTATTGTGCCTCACATTCAAGAAGTTCATCCTGGCCGCTCACGCTGGGAACAGCAACAGCAAGAAAAACTTGTCCAATCAGACGACTCGGTTGCCGAACCGAAACATCCCAGTCGAAGTGAAATACGCCGGCGTGCAGCTGGAAACAAACCCAAACGGCCAGTGGATGCGAAAGAATCGACGATCCATGACAGTCAAGAACGCCATCCTCCCATAACTCCGGTTGGATCAGTTGATGTTCAACCTCAAGAAGAGACGATCGTTGAAGAGATTAAAATGGCAGAAGAAGCCGCTCCAGTGAAAGAAACGGGCACCCGGCCCAAGGTGGCCTCAACTCCGCATCGCAGTCCATCTAATTTGTCACCTCCCGCCGAATCTGACAAGAGATCTCGTAGTCCCTTATGGTTGCCCGGCTCGGGTGGTCCGTCGTACGCCGACATTTTGCGCGGGCACTACATCTCCCATCAACGAGGGATGTCTGGCATTGTCGATGTTCCTCAACAGCAACAGCAAAAACAGGAACAGCTTCGACGTTTTGGCGGTGAGAGTATCGACGATACCAACGTAACGGAGGAGGTTGTTGTTCCAGTTGCAGAACCCCTTTCCATCCAACCAACGATTTTACCTGAAGTGGCTGAAGAAGTCAGCGCTCCAGTTGAAGTTGAAGCTCCAGCTCAACCGACTACCATGGATGCCAGCTGGATTTCACACCATCATTCAGTCTTTGTTCAGCCAATCGAACATCAGCAACAACTACAGGTAGAATATCCGACGTCCATCTACCACCAGCCGAGTAATCTTTCTTTTGAGACTCAGTACGCATCCGCACCGGATGCCGAAGCTGTATTTGCAGCTAATTTTGATATGATGGCTCTTCAACATGCTTATGCTCAGCTGGCTATGCCGAGCAACTACCCCATGCCGGCTTTTCCCGTCCAGGAGACAGTCAACCCTCCTCAGAACTTTGAGTTTAATATAGAAGAGCCAAGGCAGGATTACGTGATGACGTCTACTCCGACTCCGACTGCTCCGCAGCTTGTCGAACCGCCCCAAGCAGTCCCAACGGTTTCAACGCCTCAAATCATTGAAGAGCCTGTTGAAGTCACTAAACCCGTCGTCCCAAGTGCAGCCAAATTGTCGTATGCGCAGATTTTAGCAGCTGGACTTCAAGTGCCGACTGAATCTTCACAACGAAGAGATTCATCTGGATCAACATCAGGACATACCTCTTATTCGCCTCGTCCGGCACCCAAATCATCGCCCAATGTTTCCGACAAGACAACGACCGATTCCGCTCCAAGTCCATCCCGACTTTCGGCACCGGAAAGAGGCGTTTCCGAGCCCCGAGAGCCCCGAAGTCGTCAACGCTTATCGAAAAATTCGAAATCTAAGAGTTTCGATGTACGCGAGAAAGAATCTTCAAAGCCGAAAACGCCACAAGGCTCTACTTCTAAGCTGGCGACTCTCCCTGGCCGTTCGATGGAAGGGAAACATCGACAAAAGAAAAAGCCGCACAACGAAAGTTTCTCCGAGGACAAGCAGTGGACACCTGTCTCAGTTCAAGTCTCACCTCCAATCACGGAAACGTTGGCGGCTCCACAACCCGAAGTAGCGCGCAGTAAATCACCCGGAGGTAATCCTACATCATCGGAGCCTGAAATGACGAAAGCTATGATGACATTTTATGGAATCAGCTCTGAAGATATTGAACAGTTGATCAGCAGCCGTTCGCACGACTCCGACAGCGAAGTGGAAGCAGCTGGAGTTGAGGCAAATACCGAAAAGAAAAAGAAACAAGTTCAGAAAAAGAAGAAGAGGAAGTCGTCCAAGATTCCCGATGAAGACGAAATCGAAAAAGCTCTTCGTGAAATCTCTGAATTGGAGAAGAATAAACGATCGAAGATGAGACGCACTTATTCGCACGAAATCAAGAGCTCAGTGCCCGAAGTTGTCGAGCCCAAGCCTCAAGAAATTCCGGCCGTTAATCTGGAAGTGCCAGAGGTTAAGAAAAGAGACAAGAAGTTAAAAAAAGCCGCTTCTGTAAGCGGTGCACATCCAGACAAGTCGAGTCTCAAACCCGAAAAATCTCCTCTGACAGAATCCAGCACTGGAGTTGATTCGGCCACTTCCAGTTCCGGATCATCCGATCCTTCTACTCACAAGCAACGCCGTGATCGAATTAAACGAGGAAAAGCGGTCAGCTTCAACGATGAAAGCACAGTCAAATCTGAACCGGCTGTGGTGGTTGAAATTCAACCGAAAACGGAAGCGATCCTCGCAGCATCAGTTGAACCTGAACCGACATGTACACCCGTTGAGCCGGCTCAAGAAAATGAAGCCGAATTTCTCGTACTCGACTCACAAGGGCTTGAAAGCGTTTGTCAACTGGTGACTGATGTGGAAACCATGATGGAAGATGCTATGAGCGACGATATCGTCGTCTTGGAAACGGAGAATTTTGCTCCGTCAAGTCCCGGACCTGTTGAAGGACACAGAACACTGGACCCGCAAATATTGGAAGATGTTTTTACCGAAACAGCTGCTGTTTTTGAATCGCATGTTTGCCCCGAAATATACGAAGAGGAAGACGAATGTCAAGAACTGATTGAAGAACAAGTGAAAGAAGAAGAACCTGTCGCTATTTCTTGCCCTGAGCCGTTAGCCAACGCAGAAATAGTAACGAAAGAAAATCAACCATCTAAAGGCCTATTGGGGCCGATACTAGTGGCCGAAGAGAACAAAGATGATAAGATCGCCACCGAAATGACAGAAGAGCTCCCTCTCGGCAGTCAACCAGCTGCCGCCATGACTCTTTTGCCGCTCGAAGTTCGAGTCACTCTTCGGAAAATTTCAGCCACCAGTACCGTCCCATTTCAGCCGGAAGAAATCCAGCTGCGTATGGAAGACTACAGAAACCAGCCACTTCAGGCGACCGAATCCATCGATATCGAACCAGCTCAATTGGAAATTACTGCGGCAATGGTATTCAATCACGGCGGTGTAGAAACAGTCGAGGAATTGGAACAAAACATTGAAAGTCCTGTTGACAATGCGGAGGTTGCCGGAACTGACGCTCTCACTTGTATATCCGCCATAGCTCATTTGCCACCAGTGGAATTGACTGAAACTGAACAACTTCCGATGCTTGCTCGCCAGGTCTCATTGGCCGAAGAAGAATTCGCCGATGAGTCTGAACTGAGTTTGCCCGTTTCTACTACCCCAATTCCAGCCATGCTGGAACGCGAAGAGGAGACGCTCATTTCAGCGACAACGGAAGAGCCGCCAACTACAAAAGTTTGCGCCCAAGTCGAAGAACAAGAGTTGCCTAGTCAAGAACAGATGGTGGGCATTGTTGAAGCTCTTCTTAAAGAACCGGAAATTAATTTACCGGAACCTGTCGTTGAATTACCTATCGCTGTCAAATTCACCGTCCCAGTGGAAGCGTTACCGACTGTGACTTCTCCAGTAGAAAACACAACGAAATTATTTCCGGATTCGACACCAGCCGGAAGCTCTCATCCAGTCAAAATATCAGTACCATTGTTAACAGAGACACCACCGGAAGTCAGTTCGGTGAGCTCGCCTGGTAGCGATTACAAAGCCCCAACGAGTCCGTTTGGTTTTGATGACGCAGATCACGTAGTTTTGTCACCACAGTGGATGCGCCAGCGGTCGCCGCTTGGCCGCACTTTCAGTCTGGATCCTCGTAGTCTCTCGACGATTCCGAAATCAGCGCCCTTTTCACCGCTAGTTAAGGCCCACAGCACCGACTTGTCTGAATCCTACGGCACTGAAGAACAGAAAGCTGCTGCAGCTGCCAAAAATCTGGAGGAAGGTTCCAAATCTGAATCGCAAACAGGAGGTGAAGCTGACGACGAAGATGTTGAAGTGTATTGGCGTCTTCGGGAAAAGAAGAAGAAGAAGAAGAGGCGTAATCCAATTGCCGCCGTGACACCAGGTGGACCAAGGTTCTCCGAATCGTCCTCCGATGCCTTATCTATGGCTGAGCATGGACCCATGAGTCCGTTGAGCGTAGCATCCGACTTGCCAGTCTCAGAATCGACATTGACTTCCGACGATGAACATCGAACCAAATGCACGCAAGATGACGGATTCCAATCCGGAATTTCAACTCCGATTTTACTGTCGGTTGCTTCGCCCGATTCAGAGTTACGTGAAACGACACCCACGGAACTCACAGCTGAAACAGAATCCATTGCGGAAAGCATTCAGGAAACTTTGACCAATCAATCGATCGCATCCGACGTAACTCCGTCTGCAGAAGATATAGATTCGTCATCCGAGCCAACTATCAGAGAAGAAGAATTGGTGCAATCAGTCGAGGAGATCAAACCGGAAGTGATTGAAATTCCTATTTTAGCTGGACCTTGTCTCTTATTTACTCCCGAAATTCCTAGCGAATCAATTCCGCAGGATACGCCCAAAACAGAAGAAACGCCAGCTGTTGAAACAGAAATGTTTGAATATACCGCTCCCGTTTTCGAAGAGTCGACGGTACCTTTAGAGCTTCCTAGCGATTGTTTAATAAACACCATTGAAGCAGAATCAAGCAACGTACCAGCGACTTCCTGGGCAAATTTGGTAGCAACTGGCAAACCGAAAATCAGCGAACCGACACCGGAACCTGAACAGATTCCGAAACCTCCTCGACCTCTCCCCACTTTGATTGTCGTTGGCGAAGAAGAACATCACGAAGTTCCTTGCGATCCGGAAGGATACCACATCGGCCGGAAAGAGAGAAAATGGAGGAAATGGCGCTCATCTCAGTCCGAGTCGCAAGACGTTGCATCCGACGCAGAAACTGTTGAAACAACATCAGAAGCCCCTCTTCCTTCTACTTCTGAACTGTCAGTTGAAGAATGTGTTGTGGCTGTCAAACAAGTTCCTCCTCCATCACCTGCTGGAAACAGCAGCTCAGAGTCGGAAGAAGAAACGTCCGAACAAATTCGAGTCGTCGTGAAACTCAAAGTTCAGAAAGTAGCTAAATCAATTCGTGAACTGGAACAAAGAAAACGACGCTCTCGTCTTTCCGAGTCTGAGCAGGAAGTACTGGAACTGGCCGAAGCTATTGCTGAGAACAGACAAATTCCTTGCCACCGATCGCAGCATGATGATAACCTCAGAAATATTTACCTCGATTCCTGGCCTAAACATTCAACAACTTCGCTGGACAATTCTGAAAAATTGTTGTGGATCTTCCAGCAGTCAGCAGCACAGACTTCTATTCCGGAAAATACCGAGTCTCAATCAGTTGTGGTTGAGCCAGTAAAAGTCAGCGAACCGAGTCAAGAAATCAAAGAACACGTTAAAGAGGTTGAAAATGAATCCGTTCCGGAGCAAGTGACTTCTGAAGCTCAGGAAATCCTTCCACAAGTTGAAGATCTTGAAAAACAAATAGTGCTGTCCGCCGCACCAACAGTGGAAGAGGTTCCCTCAACTGAGAGCGTAGCAGTCGCTCCCACAGAACTTGAACACATTGAAGAGGTTCACCCAGTTGAGCCAGTCGTTACGCAGGATAAAATAGAGGAAACTGCTCCACAAGTTGAGGAGCAACAAACAGTCCAACACGACGATACTCATCCGTCGGTGCTTAGCTGGGCTACGGTAGTTGCAACTAGCAAACCTGTAATCACAGAGTCAAAAGAAGAAGTTGTTGAGGAACCTGCCCGTCCCAAACGTCCCCTGCCCACTTTGATCGTCGTTGGAGAAAGTGAGGGACTGCCAGTTGCAGCTGAAACCGATCCTGATTCGTTCACTGAATTCGTTGGCCGTAACGAACGCCGTCGTAGGAAATGGCGATCATCGCAATCAGAATCTCAAGATTATGCAACAGACGAAGAAACGCATATTGAACCACTTGTCGTCAAAGAAGAGCCTGAACAGGAGCCAATCAACTCCGCATGCGTTGAGCCCACTGTACAATGTGCAGTTATGTTCGAAGTAGTAGAAGTGGTAAAAGAAAATACCTCTTCTTCTGACGAAGAAGAGGTCCATGACGTCCATCCAGCCCGCCCTAAGGAGCGTAAAACTAAAACACCGAAAGTTTCAATTCCGTTGAAAGAGGCAGAGCAAAGACGACGAAGAGCAAGGCTTTCTGAATCAGAAAGAGAATCTTTGGAGTTGGCAGAGGCTATTGAACGTGGAGAAGCCATTCCTTCACTTACAGCAGCTCCCCAAACTGCAGAAAAACTTTGTGTTACCTTGGAACAATCGTCGCAGACTATTGAAGAACCTATTCTCGAAACCCAGGAAATAGAAGCTGTCAAAGAAATTGAACCGATTGAAAATGAACCAAGTCAAAAGCCGGAAGGAATCGAAGATGCTGCAGCTCCGGCACCAGCAATGGAAGACCCTCAGATTGCTCCCTCAATTGAGGTTGAAATTATCGCCAAGCCTGATCCGAATGTTGAAAATGAAGAAGTCCACCGCACAGAACTTGAGCTCATTGCAAAGGTTGTGGTTAAGACTGAACCAGTCACCATTGAGGAAAAGATGCCTGAAATTGAGGAAAGTGCTCCGAAAGTTGAGGACTTGGAACAACAAATAGTGCAATCTGAAGAGTCCAGTCATCCGTCGGTTCTTAGCTGGGCTACTGTAGTTGCAACCAGCAAACCTGTAATCACAGAGCAAAAGGAAGAAGTTGTTGAGGAACCTGCCCGTCCTAAACGTCCCCTGCCCACTTTGATCGTTGTTGGAGAAAGTGAGGGGCTTCCAGCTGCTGCTGAAACCGATCCTGATTCGTTTACTGAATTCGTTGGCCGTAACGAACGTCGTCGTAGGAAATGGCGTTCATCGCAATCAGAATCTCAAGACTATACAACAGACGAAGAAACGCATATCGAACCCACTGTCGTCAAAGAAGAGCCTGAGCAGCAGCCAATCGAATGTAAACCTGTTGAATGTGAACCCCCTGTGCAATCTGCCAATGCAAATTTACCTACTCCAGTCGAGATAGTAAAGGAAAAATATTCGGATGAAGAAGAGATCCATGATGTCCATCCAGCCCGCCCTAAGGAGCGTAAAACTAAAACACCGAAAGTTTCTATTCCGTTGAAAGAGACAGAGCAAAGACGACGAAGAGCAAGGCTTTCTGAATCAGAAAGGGAATCGCTAGAGTTGGCTGAAGCTATTGAACATGGAGATGGTTATCCACTGCTTCATCACGACCTCCATGCTGATTCATGGCCAAAAGATTCATCAGCAGCTCTCCAAAATTCTGAAAAGCTTTGGGTTATCTTGCAACAATCATCACAGGAAATTGAAACGATCAAGGAAATCGAACCTACTGAGAGCGAGCTCACTCAAAAGGATAAGTTTGAAGATGCCTCAGTTCCGGCACCAACTGTGGAAGAGATTCCCTCAATTGAAGCCGAAGCAGTCGCTGAGCCTAATATCAATGTTGAGCATAAAGAAATCCCCTCAACAGAAATTGAACACATTGAAGAGGTTCAGACCGAACCAGCCGCTATTCAGGAGAAGATGCCTGAAGTTGAGCAATCTGCTCCACAAATTGAGGACTTGGAACAACAAATAGTTCAGTCAGAAGAGCCGGTCGTTCCGCAAGATAAAATAGAAGAAACTGCTCCACAAGCTGAGGAGCAACAAACAGTCCAACACGACGATGCTCATCCGTCGGTGCTTAGCTGGGCTACGGTAGTTGCAACTAGCAAACCTGTAATCACAGAGTCAAAAGAAGAAGTTGTTGAGGAACCTGCCCGTCCCAAACGTCCCCTGCCCACTTTGATCGTTGTTGGAGAAAGTGAAGGGCTGCTAGCTGCTGCTGAAACTGATCCTGATTCGTTCACTGAATTCGTTGGCCGTAACGAACGCCGTCGCAGGAAGTGGCGCTCATCGCAATCAGAATCTCAAGATTATGGAACAGACGAAGAACCTCATGTTGAGCCTATTTCTTTGGTTGTCGAAGTAAAGCCCGAGCAACAGTCTGTTGAATGTGAACCCATTGAACCCGAAGTTCAATGTGCTAGCAAAGTTACATTTGCACCAGCGAAGGTGATGATAGAAACCGATTCAGATGAAGAAGAGGTCCAATCAGCCCGTCCTAAGGAGCGTAAAGCTAAAACAGCCAAAGTTTCGATTCCGTTGAAAGAGACGGAACAAAGAAGACGACGAGCGAGACTTTCTGAATCTGAGAAAGAATCGCTAGATTTGGCTGAGGTCATTGAACATGGAGAGGCCACCCCGCAGCTCTACTACGATTTATTTGCTGATTCATGGCCTCATCCTTTCTTCGTTTTCCTTCGTGACGCTGAAAGCCGCTGGAAGGAACAGGATGCTAGTAGACAGGCAGCAGCTCAAGTTCAGCTGCCTTCAGTCCAGGAATCGATCCAGCAATTAACTCAAGATCCACAAGAACTTGTTTCAATTCAAGATTCAACCCCAGAACAACCAACTGCACAAGATTCAGCAAAATTACCGCAAGAAGAACAATCAGCTGGTCCTTCGGAAGAATCATGTGATCAAAGAGATCAGGTCCCTGAAATTTCTGGTTGGGTCATTAAGGAAAGCCCCGAAAAAGTCGTACCGGTGGTGGCAAAACCACTTTCATGGGCTGCCATGGTTGCACTCTCCAAATCTTCATCAATCCCGGCGGAAAAAGCTCCCGAACCAGTCGAACAGATTGCGCCCCGTCCGCACAAAACCCCAGTCTTTGTAGTCTATAGCGAAGAACCGCAACATCCAGAGCCGATCAGCAGCGATGATCCTGACGGTTTTCACGAATGCGTCAGTCGTAAAGAAAAGCGCAGACGCAAGTGGCGTTCATCTCAGTCAGAATCACAAGATGCCGATATCGTAGCCGAAGCAGAAGCAGTTAATATCCCCGAGTCAGCCCCTGTTATTGAGCCCTCCCAACTTTCTGATGTTAACGTGGAAGCGGAAGTAGTCAGCTCTCAGCAGCCAGAACTTCACGAAAAACCGGATAGTAAATCGAAACGGGCCGTCGTTAAAGTTGAAAAACAAACGAAAGAGGTTGAACGTAAACGAGCCAAGCGTCTATCCGAATCGGAAAGGGAAGCTCTTCAGCTGGCCGAAGCCATTGAGAGCGGTCAGGATGTTACCAACAAATGCCCCATCGTCGTTGATGATTATTGGCCCGACAAGTTGATGTACAGCGACATTGAGAAATCGTGGCAAGAGAGTTTAAGTGTTTCCGCTGACCGATTAGATGATAAGGATTTGAAATCAAGTCGCGATGGTCGAACACCCGATTCCGATCCCAAAGGTCCCTCCACTCCTCAACCCCCCTCCTCCGACGATTCCTCCGACAGTAGTAGTAGATTACCAACAACACAGAACCTCGACAACATCCATCTGCCTGGTGATCGGGCCATCTTTTCGGATGAAAGCACTTACCTCAGTGAATCTCAAGAAGATCAACAACAAAACGACTACAAGGTTGGCATTCATCCTCTGGGTCGCCATGATGCTGCTGCTGTTATAAGCGTTGCATTTGTTTTTCTTTTTGACAAAAATGCTCGCCTTGCATCCCTCAAAACTACCAGAATTTTTTTTTCATTGATGATGGCCTCTGAATTGCTGTTTTACCTTTTCCTAATCTATCAGTTCCCTGCGAAGTCTTTGGGGTTTTAATAGCGACATGGTTTTACTGCTAATAGCTAATGGCGTCAAAAAAGTGTTTCGGAAATTGTTGTTTTGAATTATCCGCCAAAATATTTATGCCAGCCAAACTCCTTATATAAACAGGAGCGGAATGCCAATACTGCTTTAAACTTTGGAAATCAGTTAGCTTTCAGATGTTTTCATTATATCTTTGGAAGTACTAACATTCATCCGCTGGTTTGGATAATTGTGTGCTTGAAATGAAATCTGATGTGTTGTTAGCATGCCGTGTCAGCATGCCGCTTCATCTTTGAAAGTCAGCAGTTTATAATTTTAATTATTTTCTCCCCAAAAGGCTATAACTACCGACCTTGATGAAATGTTGGCTCAACTGCAACAAGTGGAAAAGGATCTTCTTCAATTCAATTCCCAGCAAATCAAAGACCGTCTGCCGCTGATTGAAGTAAACTTTTGTATATTTCTTGTGTGGTACGAGTTTAAATGTTATGAAATTCGATTAGGCCGTTATGGAATCCCTTGAGGAGATGGAACCTCGATTGATAGACGTGGACAATAAGACTAAAAATGTGACAGCCGAAGATCCTGAATTAGATTCCCTCCGCGCTGCTGTAGCAAGTCTTAGGGCTCGCCACATCACATTGGAATCTCAAGCTTGTCGATACAAACAAAAGCTAGAAGTATAAAACCTCTATTGGAATATGCAGGGACTATTTATTAAATACTTATTTTACAGGATATGGCTGAAGCTCAGCAAAGCAATGAAAATGAGGCCCCCAAACAGGACGTTGCTGAAGCTAAAAGCAACGAAAATGATGCCCCCAAACAGGATGTTGCCGAACCTAAAAGCAGTGAAACTGACGACCTTAAACAGGATGTTGCTGAACCTAAAAGCAGTGAAAATGATGACCTTAAACAGGACGTTATTGAAGTTAAAAGCAACGAAAATGATGACCTCCAAAGATATCAGGCACTTCTTTCAGATCTCGATGACTGGGTCAGCTCTACTCATGGCCAATTGAGGGCAGAATTACCCAAATTCACCTCGGTCAGTGCCGTCCTGAAAGAAATGGATTCGAGCAAGGTATCTTTTTTTTTTAATTAAAAATAATTAAACAAATTCCTGGAATGGTGTATTACGGATAATAAAATGTGACGTTGATCAGCGATTGGAACAGGATATAACGAAGCGCAACGAGCAGTTGGAGGATTTGATGAAACGGTGCGGAACGCTGCAGCACTCGGTGGCCGAGACGGAACCACTGGCGACGCAGCTCTACGATCACTTGTGCGTTCTGCAACGTAGCTTTGCAGAGGCAGGCGCCCAGTTGCACAACCGACTGCTTCTCCTGCAGGTATGACTCGTCATGGTCGTCTACCATCACAGTGGACCTCGACAAGAGTACAAAATCGCCTGCTTAATGATGCTGTTGTTGGTGGTGGTCATCTTCTCGTTCACTCTTACCTGTCTGTCACAAGCCAATCGTTGGCCACTTTGCTCTAGATTAGTCATGACAGCCTGCTGTGGGATGTGTAGTGGCAATACAACACAACTGTCGGCATATGTCTGAAATTTCACAAATGTGGTGTTGGTGTCATTTGGGGCTTTTTTATTTCTCATTTCTCTTCTCATTCTTTATTCTGCCTCTCTCATTTTCATTTGTCGTACTTCTTCTCGATCGACGAGCGTTGCACACAAGTGTAAAGCAAACATTTCCATCGTCCACTTTCAGGCATGTCTGGTCGAGCTTGAGGAGAAAGAAGTCTGTGTCGACATTATTCCCAGTCCCGACCCCCTACAAGATGATACGGCCGTCATTGCTGATGACACGCCAAACGCGACTTCTGCCCGCCAAGTACTTCTAAATGATCCTATCGAACCCATATCAGTAACGGCTGACGAATGCCCGATAAATAAGGACGATGACAAGTTAGTCACGCAGTCCGTCGTGCAAAAGACCATTCGAGTCATTCGACGAACTGTCCTGCAAAATGGCAGGGAGATATCTGTGGAGGAACAAGTAGAAGAAGAACCAGCCGGTGGAACGGTTCCATTGGCTGTTGAGACGAAATTGATCCCTCCAAAACGCGGGTACTTCCGGATACCCTCGCCTTTCGGTATCGTCGAGGAGCCCAACTATCAGGATGAACAACACGTTCAAAAAGATGATAAAGGCACTGTCGAGATTACTGACATAACAGATCAATACGACGACCGAGAAGCCTCAAGTTCGGGCCCGCCGATGGACCAATTCATTGAGATTCACGAAGTTCTCGATGATCACCAAATCACTGAACAGCCGGAGAGCTCACAAAAAGTCATAGAAGTTTTTAGTCCAAACGAGGACGTGACGCCTCAGAGCCAATCGCGCACAGTCTTTGAGACACTTCATGAGCAGGAAGAGGAACCGGAACACGATGAGAGTAGTACTGCAATTGACTCTGTTGAAGCTCAGATGGAAGTAAAAGTAAGTGATGAACCCAATATCCTCGATGAAAAAGATTCTGAGCAAACACCGCAAGTCGAACCTGAACTTACGGACGAGTTCCAACAATCGAACGAGGAAGTCACTTTCCAGATGGTAATTGAGGTACAACAACAACCCGCAGAAGTATTGGAAGAAGGTCTCATTAAAGAACCCGATAACAAAACAAGTAGCGAGCCTACCACGGAAGCAGTTCAACTAGCCGAACCTGAACTTAAAGGAGAATTCCAAGAAATGGAAAATAAAATCGAACCTGAAATAGTAACTCAGGTACCAGAGGATACCGTGGGGACTTTCTATGAAGAACTCGCTAAAGTGCCTGAAGCTGATAAGGAGACAAGTGGTGAGCTTGTAGTAGCAGATGAAGCGCAACCAAGAGTCGAGACAGAATCTCCAATTACAGAGGAAGCACCGCAAAGCCAGCCGGAAGTTACAGATGGACTACAAGAATCGGAGATCATTTCCCAAGTGGTAACTGAGGTACAAGATGAGCCCAAAGTAGAGTCTACAATAGAACTTGATGTTGATGTGCGCAACGAGCCTACTTTTGAAGGTGAAGAACAACCTTCACTTGACGAAGTCAATCAAGAGAAAACTGTAGCTGATCCTCAAGAACAAATAGCCGAGCTGACCACGGAACCGAAACAAGAATCCGCAACAGAGTTGGAAAAAAGTCCCGATTCTGCTGAATGCCAAACAGAACCAATTAAATTGGTTATCGATTCTCCGATTGAGCCTAGACCCGAAATCTGCAAAGAACCATGTGAAGAACTGCTAGAGGTACAGATCCTGCAATATCTCGAAGGACAGATCCTGCAACAACTCGAAGTTCCTGAAATTGTTCCCAAAACAGATCCGGAATGTGAAACCAAAGCTGAAGAAACACCAGTTTCTGCTCAACAAATTCAAACATCTACTGAGCCTGAAAGCCCAACAAAAGTTGAACTTCAACAATCAAATGTCTCTGAAGAAAATGCAAAAATGGTTAAAGCATCACCCGGTTCCATACCTTCCTCATTAGGAGACGAAAGCGAGTCTGAGGTTGACAATATGGACTGGAACGTTTCACCTGACGATGAACGCCAATTTGACGAATACTTTAAGGATGAAAGGCCTTCCTCTGCCGCTTCTGATTCATCAACTTCTACCGACACTACTCATCTCGAATCGATTTTAGGTGAACCCATTGAAGATCTTGAAACTTCCATTTCCCCAGTGACGGACACGCCTGATACCTCTAGAGACACGCCAACCCAAGAAACAATGTTTTCCGAAGTAGCAGCTGTTGAAGACATTGAAGCAGAAAAAGAAGTAAGCTGCCAAACAACAATTGAAAGTTGCCAAGAAACTGTTGGTAAAATTGAAGAAACTGTTCAATTACCTGAAACTAAAGAAAGCAGCTCTGAAGATGAAGTAGAAGAAATAGCACCGATTCCAATTGAAGATGAAGAAGAATTTATTTTAGTAGAAGAAATTTTACAACAAATTCCAGAACCAAGTGACGTGGCTGTTAACAAGGATTTTGAAACGGAAAAACTTGTTGCTTCCGAAGAAAAAATGCCGATCGAATTGGCAAAGCAGCTCAGTCAACAGTTGGTTGACGAAGTCCTTAAGGCAGTGGAATCTCATCCATCGCTGGAGCGCGTGATCCATGAAAATGTGATCCAAACTTCACCAACAGACCCAAGTTCATCATCTGAAAACGACCAAGAATCTTCTTCAAGTGAAGACGAAAGCGGCTGGTGGGTGGTCGGCTCTCCAGAAAGAAAAGAGAAAACAACAGAAGAACCTTTTGAAATTGTTGAAAAAGGCGAAGTTACTGAACTGGCACCGAATGAAACTGCACCACAATTGGACGAAGTCGTTTTGCCGACTACACCGGAAAATCAGTTGGCTAAAACTGTCGAAGAATTAATCGTCCAATCCGATTCGGATATGCTTCAAGAAACAATCTCAAAATCAGTTAAAACGGAATCGTCGACTAACGTGACAATCATCAGAGTAGGCTACGAGCCCCCCAACGAAGACCAACAGTTGGTTGAAACATTATCGATTGAATCCGTGAAAGACGACGTCGGAGATTTGACTGTGAACGAAGTGCAACAAGTGGCTGAGACACCGTCAATTGAATTCCCGTCAGACGAAACATCCGATACAATGGACGAAGAGGAACCTGTTTCTGTATCTCCCACAATTGACTCTGAGAAAATTATAGAAATGGGCGAGAAAATCTTGGAAGTCCTTCCCGGTATCGTTGAACAGTTGTCCAACATTGAAACGCTGATCGAAGACGACGAAAAAGACGTCGGTGCCGTGGAACGTTCGCAGACACAAGAAGAAGAATCAACCAAAGAAAAAGGCGACGAATGGAACACGCTAACCGAACATCGGGAATTGGTGGCTCCGACGTTGGGTGAAAACACCACCGGACCTCCTATAGACGACAGCCAGCTAATGGAAAAAGTTGCTCGATTAGTCTCGGATCGAGTGGCGATGGGCCAAGAAGAAGCCCAACAATTAGAGCTCAACACCGAGTGGCAGGAGATTCAAGATCTACTTGTCAATCGTCTATCGGATCAGTTGAGACAAGGTGCCAACTCTTCGACACAGACTTCCAGCGTCCGCTACTTGGCGACGACGACCCAAGTCACTGTGGACGAATCTGTTGAAGAGCGTAAAGTGAAACTTAACGACAACTTGGCTGCGCTCAAGACAGCTGTTCAGCGCAGAGAAGTGGTTGTTATTCAACGGATTGTCATTACCATCGTCCGAACAGTCACCGAATGGTTGGAGACAATCGAGTACCGAGTCTACACCATCAAACAGACGAAGAGCATGGAGCGGCGAACCGAACAAATTCAAAGCCTTTGCGAGGAAGTACGTGTCGTTGAAGAGAGTCTCAACACCTTGGAAGAAATCACAGAAATGGCCGTCGAAGTGGTCAACGAAGAAACCAAAGTTTTGCTGCACAAGTGCGTCAAATCGCTCAAGCAACAAATGCAGTCGGTTAGCGAAGTGACGAAACGAAGTGAAGGGGAAATCGAACACATCCGGCGGCAGTGGTCGGAATATTTGGACCTGATTAGCAGCGAAGAAGACCGCATTAAAGACCTCATGAATCAACTGAAACAGTTGCAATCAGCTGAGACACTGACCAGTCAAGAAAAACTTGTCCAGCTTGAAGATATCGAAACGGCAGTACAGGAGCGTCTTGAAGGTGTGACCCAGTTACTTCATTCCGGACACGATTTGGTAAAGGAAACTCCTTTCTATCAAATGCCCGAGAGTGCTTATGCACTGTTGGATACCATCAAAATCATTGAAGAGGCTGTGCGAGACGAACGTAACGTCGTATTACACAAAGCTGCCCTGACGGCCGAATATCGGCAGACGCTGCAAGAATTCGCCGAAATTGTCCGGCTCTCTGAAGCGCTGTCCGACAGCAAATTGGCGGCCCGAAATCCACCAGAAGCTTCACAAGAACTGGAGAAACGACAACGATTCCTATTTTGTCTTAGCCACTTCCTGCAGGTCCTAGACACACTCGAACCTCATCTCGACCGAGACACTCGTTCACTCTGCCAAGAGCTTCATGCGGAGCTTGTCGTTCATGCCGGAGCGATATTGGACCGGGCTGTCAACCGACAGGAGATTGTGGAAATGAGTCTGGCATCTTGGAATCATTTGGAACTGCAGTGGAACCAAGAGGACGAATGGTTCCGACAGCTTCAAATACCTGACACGTCAAATGTCAGCAGCGAAGCATTCGTTGAACTGACTGAATCTCTCAAGGTAATACTAAATTTCCACATATTTTATATTTTATTTTAAATTAATTATTTAAAAAATTATCAAGGACGTTATGGAGTCGATGGAACATCATCGATCGGTGGCAGCTCAGTTGATTGAATCGACCAGAAATTTAGACTGTTTGTTCTCCGACCCCGGATTGGAGACTAAATTTCAAGAAAGAATTATGCAATTGCAAGAAATGATCAACGACACTAAATCCGCTTATCGACGATTATTGCTAGCCGCCGATCACTGGAATCAATTCCAAAAATTCACATCGCACATTGATCCTTGGCTCAAAGAGGCGACTGGCCAACTACAGATGCTAGTGAATAAAGCTGAGCGAGGAAGATTGAGCCACGAAGACTGCCTGCAATATTGGGTATAATGTTTAATATTTTCTAATCGAATTACCATTTTTGACAGTTTATTTGTATTTTATTTTAGGTGGTAAGGGCTGAAGCTGAAGAAAAGCAACAAGAGTGGGAGCAAGCCAAAACGCAGTTGGACAGAGCCGTCGCATTTGTCTCCATCCTAGACGAAGATGAAAGCCGCCGCTTCTGTTTGCAAATTGACGAGTCATGGATTCAACTTGACCGTGAGTTGCAAGCTGTCGAGAAAGCTTTGCTGCAAGGACTAGCTCAGCAAGCGGACGTTCCGCTAGACGACCGCCTCATTTGCATCGAGTGTTCGCACGCTCGCATTCAAAGTGCGCTGGACCAACTTCCCGTCAAGTACGGAAGTCCGGAAGAAACCACAACCCGCCGGAAGGAATTACAAGTACGACGAAAGATGCAACTGTCAAATCAACTCTAAATCTAACTCGCTTGAACTTTCGACTGTGTATAGGCTTTGTACAATTTCACCGAGTGGCAACTGAAAGAGATATCCGCTCTTGGGGCGTCGAACCCGCATCTGGCGGCTGACCGTGCGGAACATTTGGGAGTTTTGGCCAGAAGAACCAAGGAGATGACGAACGCTATTCATCTGCGTTTGGAAAAATTACGCCAAGTTCACCAGTGGATGATATCCTTCCAACGCTTGTACAGCGTCACCTCCCGGCGCCTCCAGGAGGTCTTTATCTGCCTGCAAAAAGCGTCTATTTATAGAGATCCCTTGTGGCTGGCTCAAGCAGCCCAGCTGTGCGAGGTATGTGTGCATTGTTTGAAATTTTTCTAGCATCCTCGAGATCCGCCCATTCGTTAACGTCTGGTTGGTGGTGTACATGGTATATTTTTGGTGTCGAATTTTACAGGAAAGCGAACGTGAGCTTCAGTCGATTGACGTCGAGGCGGGCAAGTTACAACGACACTTGGAAGTTTGCCCGAAAGATGGCGTGACAGCCGCCGTAGACGAAAACAGCTTCGTCGAGTCGATCCTGCAGCTGGACCAGTCACGGCAACGATCTCGCGATCTGTTGCAACTTACAACTTACTCCGTGGCCGAGCGACTGGAACGTTGGAAATTATTCGAGGATTCAGTGAACCGCGTACTGTGTCTCATCAAGCGGCTCAAATATGCACGTAACATGGCCACAATTAAAGGCTCAGCTGATCTACAGCGCCTTCTCTCCGCTAAGCAATCGATAGAGGTAAGTCACGTTTTATCCATTGGTTAGAAAAGAAAAAAAAATACCGCCACGCAACGTGGAACCTGTTTACATCGTTGGGATTGTTGTTTGTCCTTGCTGGGGTGGTACTACTCCCTCCCGACCCGCCTCCCACTGAGTTTTGGCGCCCCCGGCACCAACATGTTATTTTCGCGGCAAAAACTCAAAAAGCGTCTGCTGGCTTCCCTTTTTGATGGATGGTGGTGATTCACGTCGTCTGCTTAACTCAGTAATGGCCGACGCCGGCATACGTTCAGTTGCATGAACGAGGGCTAGGTGTTCGTAACGTTACCAAAAAAGTCCATGTTTTTTCCCCACCGACGTCATTTCACATTCTTAGAGTCTGAAAAAAGAAGGCAAAGTGCCATTTTCATCGCTACGTGTTGTGCCGAGTGTTGCCAGAAAGGACGAGTTCCGGGAGGAGAAGAAACAAGAGTTGGGTTAGTCACGCGTTGTATATACATTTCTAAAAAGAAAATTTCGTCAGCCGACGGAAATAGCAACAGCTGGCCGTTTTCCCTCTGAAACGACGTTAAAAAGGGGTAAAAAATTACGTTCTTTCTCGACATGTTAAGCTATTGATTCAAGCCGTCGTAGTTACAACGTTCGTTGGGTTTGAATAAGTCGCAGGCCTTACTTTTCCCCCCTAAACTTGTGCAGCTTTTAACTCTTGTTGGTGTCGAATGGCATGTGGCTCAAGGGGGATTGCGAAGGAGGAAGGTCGTTTGAAATTATTTGAAGAATTTCCTTTTTGTCTGGCCTTTTTCTCTGTCGTATATCATTAGGCAAAGCTAGTCAAAAGTTATCGTACGTTCACAATCGTGGGATTATTCAGATTTATGCATTGGCGTCGTGAGGTACAAGTTAGACACAAGGGCGAAAGAAAGTCAAAACAAAAACATTTAATCGTCGTTCAACAGCGTTTGATAAAAGTATCTATTTACATTTGTAGCCGGTGTCCTGCATTCGACCTCACCCATTTCCGTTCAGTTCAGATTGCGTCATTTTTTCCTCGTATTGTGTTACTTGTGGACGCCGTTGTAGGGGGAGAAAGCGTGAAAAGCCTCGAGTGTTGTATGCAAAACTAATCAATAAACCACAGCAGGCGAACATGAGTTAGTACAATCCTTTATCAAATAAAAATAGACAGAAAAAGAAGAAAAAGTCGAGTCGAGATAACGACAATTCCATCTCTTTTATCAGTCAACCGTGAAAAGGAATTCATTGAATACAACATTCTGGCAATCGTTCAAAACTTTCTACAGACAGGGATCGTCATGTTTTAATAACTCGTCTGCATTTTCATTTTCCCTTGAGTCTTGTGCGCAAACTCAGCCAAAGAGGTCCTGTTGCGAGTGGGTAGTCAATAGAAGACCCCACACCCTCTTTTTTCATCTCGAGTCGATCAGCTGTTTCCCCATTTTAGCAGTCGACGCAGCATCATCGACTACGGCAGACGAATGTAAACACAACTGCGAGGAGGTCCATTCGACACTCTCTGCCGAGTTCTTTTTTGCTTTTTACACCAAAATTATATGTGTGTGCGTGTGTGTGTTTGGTTTTTCCAACCCGTGGGAGAGAAGCTCATCAATTTTCGGTTTGTTTGTTATTTTCTAGACGATACACGAGGAATTGACGACCAACCAACATCTAGTGAGCCAAGTTGGATTGTTGGCCGAACCGTTTGAACCGCTAGCCGGCGAACGAGCAGCTGACGTGGGAGTGCAGTGGACAGAGTTGGAATCATCTTTGGATCGTCTGTCTAATTGTTACGGACATGCGGCCGCCGACTGGATGGGCATCGAAGCCGAACTCGACGATATTCAACAATGGTGTTTGCTTAAGTTAGAGTGGACCCAACACAGCGTCACACCTGGCGAGGAGGACGAAACCTTGGCACAAATCCAGGTATGCAACTTTCCGTTTCTTTTTTTTTTTCGTATGTTTATTGTCCAAGAAGAACATGATCAAGGGTGAATACGGTGAAAACCACAAAAAGCCATTTTACTCGACCAGTGAAAGTTAACAGCTCTTACTGATGCAAGACGTATCCCGTGGGCTGGCTAAGTCTCCTCTACCGTTCATTTTTCGAGAAGAATTCTTGGTAGTCGTTATCGATTCCTAGTGATGGTGAGACCACGTCATCTTATTCTGTTGGGGCACCGATTGAATTGCCTCATCAGGCCTTCGCATCCCTTCCGGTTTCCAAGACGATACCTCATTAAGGTGGCCCATTCTTCCCGCGTACAAATCCCTTCACCGTGTTGTGTGATTATTATTATCCTCTTTTTCCTACTACTCCTGACCCCTTTCGTGTCTGCCTCGTTATGGAGCAAAGTGCATTATGGTTGGATTGTTTTGAGTCTTTGGGGGGATTAAGGACCGTACCTTGATAAAGGAAACTGATGTCACCAGTCGACCTTAATGATAAAAGGAGATGTTTCTTTTTTTTTTTACATTCATACGCATTTTGAAAATTATTCTCGTCTTATCTCATGGCGCCGTTGCTGTTTTTAATTCACACGATTGTTTGTCGTCCTCGATATTCGTGGACAGATACACGATTTATTTGTGCTGCCGCCGTGTGCTGCTGACTGCGTTCAGTCATTGAGTGTCGTGACGACTTTTGACAATTGACACGCGAACCCGCCTCACCGAAATTGAACTGCACGTGACAGACTGATTTGTGCTTGACGTGAATCCGCACCATAACGCACACTGTCTCGGCGGTTTTATATTTGTCTTTTGTTTCGCCTCGAGGTAAAATTTCCACGACAGTTTCACCTTACATGTTCGCACGATTTTGTATGGCAGACTGCGATGCCTCGTAATCAACAAGATTGACGGCTTGCGATATTTGTCACATTCATTCATTTGAAATCACCCTCGGAGCCTTCTGTTTTCTGCCCCCCTTTTTTTTTAAATCGGTGTTTGTGAAAAATGTGACGGGAAGAAGACTCGACGCCTTTAAATAGACTGTGTGTGTGCGCGCAATGCAACGAGGACACACTCGCAATTCAGACTTTCTAAAAAGCTCACGTTACTGACATTGCGGTCGAGTCTACCAATTTTTTCGACGGGATATCGAGACCAATCGATTGTGAATAGCTCCGTGTGTTGAGTATTAAAAACAAAAATCTTTTGATTCTATTTATTGATTTAGGCTATCGGAGAGGAACTTTTAGTGCAGCAAGAACGTCTTGAACGTGGCAGATTGGCGGCCAGTGAACTGGGTCGCGCTATCGCCATGAGTCCCGTCGTTATGGACAATTCCATCTCGGTGGTGGGCGCGGATGCCACTTCGGCTAGTATGCCCGTCAGTTTGGCATCAACAGCCGAACACGTCGCCCAGCAATTACAGTTACTTCAGCAGTCCATGAGCGTGCTGGCCGATATCGCCGAGAGACAAAGCAGCGCCGTCAGTAATTGCAACGGCACAATCCTCTCGGCGGAAAAGCTCATCAACACCGCACGACAGGTAAACTAATTGGGAAAAGCTCATTCGATTTAGTACACGATTGATTTATTTTTTTGCCATTTTGGTTTTTATCTGGCGACCGCAGACGTTATGCACCGTGGAAGAGGACGCGGCTGGTGAGCGCATCGAGGACCAGTTGGTTGTTTTGCGGGATCAATTGCTCCAACTGAGCCCCACCGAGCAGCAACTAAACAGCGCGCCAATTAGCGAACAATTGCCCGTTACCGTGGAAATTCGGCCGCAGGCTGCCCTTTGCGCCACGACCTCAACCATTCAAACTACTTTACAAGTAAAACCTTTCAATTATTGATGTGAAAATAGACTCGGGCCTTAATGCGTTTCTTTTTCGTCCCCTTTACAGCAATGGGAAATCATTTTCCAAAAGACTTTTTCAGAATACGAGAGGCTATTGAATAAGTTACAGGATCGCTGCGATGAGTCGGCTACTGCACAAGTGTGGCGGGACCATCTTGATCAAGCTGAGAAATACCTCAGCCGCTCGCTACCCGATCAATACCTGTCCACCTGCGAGGATCGTGATTTGTGCGAGGTAAAATCTAGATCGAACAACATAATCAGGATCGAATCGTTCTTAATCTCTTTTGTTAACATCTTTTAAAACAGCTGCACGAGAACTTGCTGATTCGTCATCATTCGGTCTTCCAATCGACTCAATCAAGCAACGAGGCACGAGAAGTCCAAGGGGCTGAACCCACGGAAGAAGTCATTGAGCCGAAAGTTGCGTGCAATCTCCAGGGCTTGCACCAGGCCGTCTTAACACGCATTCGTCTACGCCATGCGGCCCTGAGTGACAGAGCTTTGGCATGGGAACAGTATCGCTCGTCGTTATCGAAACTTTTGACGTGGCTGGACGCTGCCGAACGAGAGCGCAAGCACCTCGTCCTGCGCCAAATCCAAGAACATGGCCTACCGACAGCACTGCATCGAGTCGAAGTTTTATTGGATAAGATCGGCCAGGGACAAAGGATCCAGGCTGAGCTCGACAGAGCTGCCCGTCAATTGCTGGAAAAGCTTGGCGATGAAGAAAGTGCCTCTACCGTTCGTGCGGATTTGAAATCAGCTGCCGCTCGTTTAACGGACCTCGAAGCTGGACTTTGTACGTGGCGTGATTTCCTGCAGCGAGTGGCCCGCCTATATCAAAACCTGGAAAAGGGAGTAGAAGGCATCCGCCAACAACTGCAGTCAGTCCAAACTGATTTGGTAGCCGACAACGAACTTCCAACTTCTCCTGAAGCTGCCGCGGAACTTCTTCAGCACTACAGAGTAAATATCCTGTTGTAGCAAATTAATTCCTCTTGTGCCAAAACATTTTAATTAAACATTCTGCTTTTCCCCCAGGAACAATTGCTTATGGTGCAAACCCTGTCTTCCGACGTTGAAAAGCAAGAAGTCGTTGCTGGAGAAATCCGTTCGTGTGTCAACATTCCCGACGCCAAACGTATTTGGCAGCGTCTCGCAGCTCTTCAAATCCGACGTTCAGAAACGGAAGATCGCCTGAATTCATTGATCCAAATGCTGGAGGAACACCAAGACTGGCCCAAAGTCTTTGAAATGCGATATGCACGCTTCATCAAATGGGCATCCACCATGGAGCAGCGTTTGTTGCACAAGCAGCGAGCGTTAGTGGACGATATGGTGCAGCGACTTTCTGGTCCCTTGCGGGATGAGCTATCGGCAAAAGAATGCGAACAGCGCTGGTTGGTCGACCAAGGCCGGGAACTGAGTCTCGTCTGCAGTAACCAAGAACGAAGAGACGAGATTCTGAGCAAAGTTGCCAACGTGGAGGAGATCTGGTGGAAATTGATGGAAACGTGGAATCAAGAGTTGCAGAGACTGCGACAGCTCCCTACAGATTTGGACGAACTCAACAACAGCCTAGCCGAATTGGCTGTCTGGCTGGGTCAAGCTGAGGCTACCATCAACGCCCCGCTGACTATTTTGGCCTGCAATCAATCGGCCGTCGAGAGCCGAGTCGCCGAGCATCGCGATTTGGAGAATTCAATTGAACAAAAGAGATCTATTGTTGCGTCCGTCCTCAATCTGTGCAATACCTTCACTGCCAATTACACCTTATTGCACGGATGGCTGGGTACGGATCTGGATGCGGTACAGTGCGCCACGCAATCTCTTCAGCGACGTTGGAAATCCATTTGTCAACTAGCCAGCGAAAGATCTGCACTCTTGGAATCATTGTGGCCCGACTGGTCGGCCGTCCTCGAATTGCACGGACAATTGGATCAGATTATGTCATGTATCGAACAAGAAACACCTAGCGACACTAGTGGAGCCACATCTATCCAGGAAGTGGAACAGTTGAGTGCTCTTTTAGAGAACCTTATCCAGGAACTTCATGCTCCGGTAACGCGCCAGAAGCTTGACCAACTGAATGAACGATACTGTATCTTGGCTCGGGACGGGCGAGTTGACGCTGCAGGTGAATTGCAGCAAAGTGTTGCCCGTCTGAACGCCCGATGGAGAGATCAATCTGATCGACTTTCCTCCCTCCTTCATGCCGTTAGAGATGCATCCTCATTGATTCATCATTGGCAGGTAATAAATGGAAAACTAGTTTTATTTGAAATTCAAAATTTGATTTTAACCGAACTATCAAATTTATTTAACAGGGACTGCGAGACCGACTTTTGGTTTGGTGTTCACACTGTGAAGTTCAGGTGCAACAGATCGAGAACAATGCCCTGACTGGAGAGACTGATGCCGTAGAAGTTCTGAGGCAATTATCGGAAGATTTGCAAGTTTTGGAGAATGCGAGAGCCGAAATAAGAGAACTAGGCCGTGCTCTCATTAAGCAAGGAACAGTTGATATGCAACCACAACTGGAAGAGTACCTGCAAACCGAGGATGAAGTCTTGCTGAAGATGGCCCAGATGCAAGTTCGACTAGCTCAAAAAGAACAAGACCAGCAGCAATCATCAGCTGTTGCGGCCAGCATAATATTGGGCGCCGAAAATATTAGTCTCTCCGACTCCGGAATATACAGCTACCCGATGGAAAAAGAAGCTCTCCAAGGAGCAGTTTCGTCTGTTTTCGACGATAGTGCCATCAGTTTATCGGCTCCAGACGGTCGGAAGACTTCCGTTTCCGTTGAAACTGCCAGAGCTGCGTCTCCTTCAAAAGTCCCATCATCTAAACCTATCCAGGAGACTCACTCTCTTTCCGTTGAGACTGTGAGAGCTGCGTCTCCTTTTAAGGTCCCGTCAACTAAACCTATGCAAGAGATTCTTTCCTTTTCCGTCGAAACTGCCAGAGCTGCGTCTCCTTCAAAAGTCCCACCATCTAAGCCTATCGAAGAGACTCAAGTAGCAGCAACGGGAGCCAAACAGCGCACCTACGCCGATGTGGCGAAAACAGCGGTCGTTTCTTCTCCATATCAGAGATCCACTCCACCTCCGGTTTCCGTCAAATCTGACACGCAACGACACCTGGAATTGGCTCTTGACGAGTGGAGGCAAAGATTGGCTCGTCTGGATCACTCGATCAAAACATCCATCAGTACTGAACCGTCCACCGACGCCGCCAACGAAATCGTAATTTCCGCTACTTTTTTTTTTTTTTTTGAATTTTTGATTTGTATTTGAAAATAACTCCCGCGTTTCATTTTTATTTTTTTAGGCCCGAATGGTTGCCACCTGCCGGTCGTCACATGACTTAACCCAACATCTGTGTAACCGCCTCGTCACTGAATCACCGACTAACGAATCTCGACTGGAAGCGCTGACCCGACAAACGATGGTCCTGCAAGAAGAATTCCAGCAGCTTGAAATGCTGGCCAAATCGAAGGAGCGCAACTTGCGAGATGAAAGGTAAGACCACCTTACCGTTAACTTTGTTGTGGGTGGTGGTGTGGCGATTGCATGTGGGATGTTGGTCTGCCTTTTTTATTTCCTGCCTTTCTCTCATTTTGCTCACAAACTGTATTCCTTTTTCTTTACCTTACCTTTGAATGGCATGAGCGCTTGCGTGAAAAACCTTGACCCTAAAGTAAACTTTTTGTGTCTGCTTAGTCTTCCTTTTCTACGTTTAACTTTTCTCACACGCAGACAACTTTTTATTGCCTTTATCACTTATCTTTCCAAGCTAACCCTTTTATCCTCCCACCGACGGGCTCATCACAATCTCACTGAGAAAGCCAAAATTAATCATTGAGTGCGACAGAATTCACATATTAATCACATCCGCCAACCGCAAAGTTGTTGCAACCTGACATTTGTTAGTCAAACCACTCAAATTCCTAATACATTACCAACAGTAGCACTTTTGCACCTGCAAGGTGTGTATTTGATTTGCAAATTCTAATCACAATAATTAACGAGCGTAATAACCTTTTTTGTTATTCAAATCTTAATTGATAATTAGTTGAACAGATGGTTATAAGTCATTATAGAAATTGCAATAGAAAATCAAAATTATCAATGTAAAAAGATTTCTAGATCAAGTAATAAATAATTAGTGCCAGGCTTCTAAGAAGTAATATAGATTAAAAAAGAAAAACCGCGAGCATTGTGATGACCCCATTTCGATTTTTTTCCTTTTTCTTTTGCTTCTTGTGCACGTCTGGAATCTGCCCTCCTTGTTCTCTTGTCTTCCAATCCATCCTTCGTGATGTTTGCGGACCCAGCCCTGTTTTGGGACCGTCAATTAGCGGGCATGCGCTAGCATCGCTACGCTCCTCGTCCACTGCTGTCGGTGGGAAATCAACTTCATGTCCCCTGTGTTCCAGGAAAACATGGGCTCAACAAGAGCAGGATCTTTGGCGACTGGAAAGATGGCTGGAGCACGCAGAAAATCAATTCCGTACTCACGAACGCATTCCGACTAACATGGAACAACTGGAAGATACCGTCCAAGACTTCCGAGTACGTCCGCATTACAATCACATGTTCTGTCGAATTTTGCGTCATTGAACCATTGGGATTTTTACAGGAACTGTCACTCGACTTGGATAGTCACAAAAATATTGTCATGTCGCTAAATATCGTCGTCAACCACGTCGCTGAACACGCCGTAACCGCCGATCAGCGAGCTGCCGATCGTCTTCGAAGTCGATTGGCCGCGGCCAATAGCCGTTGGGATGCTGTGTGCAAGTCGGCAGCTCGCATCCAAGCCAGACTTCAATCATCTCTCATGCAGGTAATTGTCAAGTTGGTTGTTAATTATAACATTTCTGGCAATGACATCACCTTTGAACGTTTAGAACGAAGAATATCACCGTACCATTCGTGACCTCGTCACTTGGTTGGAAAGAACGGAAACGGATATTCAAGGCGCCGAACCCATCGACCTGACCGTGGGCACTAAACAGCTGAAGGCTCAGCTGACGAAATTCCAGGTAAGGCAGAAATAGAGAGAACTATAAAAATGTTATCGTGATGTGATTTCTATATTTTACTGACGTGATTTTTCTCGATATCAATCATAGGATTTATACGCCCAACTGAGTCAATTTGAACCACGCGTGACGTCTATGCGGGAAATTGCTGACCAAGTTTTCGCTCAGTCGGTTGAAGCGGACAGTGCGCAACTCAGATCCAAATTGGCCGTCTTGAACGATCGTTTGACCTCCTTGCTAAAGATCTGTGCTCAGTACAAGCAATTACTGGACGGAGCATTGCGTAACCGGGGAGCTTCCGTCTCGCCGTCCACTCCATCCGGATTGAACTTAAGCGGAATGTCGTCTCCTGGCTGCAAGTCACCGCGCCCTTCCATCGTTGTTTTACCATCACATGAGGTCAGTGTTTGAATTCGACACGCTTTTTACATTGGCACATCACGAATTAAGACGTGACGTTTCAGCATGAACTTTATGATTTTAATTGATTTCATTGTGTGGCGCATTATTTAATTTTGACATCGTCGTGCAGTCACCAAGTCGGGCGTCATCTCCGAGAGTTCCCCGCGCCTCGTCCATGGACGAGCGTACATTTACCAGCACAGTTCATTCCAAGTACGGCACAAGTTATTCTTATTATTTCATTGGACCAATGCTTCGTTATGTTTCATTCATTGGTTTTTAAACGACACACTCACTGCGTTGCTAAGTTATACAAATTTTCCTTTTTCATCACCATATTTATTCATGGATTGGTTTTTTGTACAGTTTTGCTGTTGCGACTGCTTCAGCCCTAACGCCGGAACGGGAGGAATCAAGTGGAAGTGCTGCTGCTGCGGCTGCCGTGGACACGAGCGTATTGCAGCGTGGTTATCGCTTCTTCGGACGGGTGATCCGCACGGCGCTGCCCATTCAAGCCGTGATGCTTCTGGTCCTGGGCGTCGCTTCCCTGGTACCAAGTAACAACTCTTGTATGGATGCCAACACGTTCGTCGATTCGCTCGAGTTCGTTCTCGGCTATCCGGACGGGGCACCGCCTACTTAAACAAAACAAATAACCACGCCTTTGCAAATCTCCCAAGTTTCCTCTCTATCCCGTTTACTCCCACTCCCCCTTTTGATTTAGAAGTTGCTATATCCGATGGCTTTGATGATGATGAAAGGAAGTTTAACGCCGGTGCTACCCTCCACAAAATTGACAAATTATTGAATGAGGGGAAGGAGGGAAAGAGACTTCATATTTATCTAAAGACGACCGTCAAAGAAAATGTTGCCAAAATTTGAAGAAGAAATTATTGTCATTGCGCTTTAAAAAAAAGGAGCGAAAACGAAATCAGAGGTGGAGGCCATCTACCATTTCCCCAGATCGCGAATGTATTATTTGTTTGTTTTTGGCGTGGTAATGAGAGAGAAATTTGTAAACAAAAAAATTACGGTGATAGACATTTTCGTTTAAAAAAATTCGTGTCGCGTTTCTGGGGGTAGAAAAGTAAATGTAAGAAAAGAGAAAATTAACTAACACAATGCTGCCGGCGCTTTAATATTAGTACGTCTTCAACCGCACACACGTGAAAGGAAAATTTGCAAAATTCTGATAATGGGCCCTTATCAATTCGGTTGTGCTGTGTGTGTGCGTGTGTGTGTTTTTTTTTTTCCATGTCAGGAATTGAGAAGTTATTCATCGCTAATCCGGCCATATCAAAATTCTAATATTTCTTTCTAGGAAAAGATGAAACGAAACTTGTCACTCGGCGGAGTGGAACACGCCGTTTGCCGACTTTTGTTTTGTTGTTTTCCGACACAATTTATTGAGATCTTTAAAGACATTAACAGAGATTTCAAATTTGCCCGTGTTCTACGGTTCTGTTTCTTTATACCCACCATGAAACCCATATGTGCTCTTCATGATGCTACATGCTAGTTACAAGCTATTACTCTCGGTTCTCTCTTATAGACTCTGCCTCTAGTCTCTTCGATGTAATCCCTCTTTTCATGGTTTTCTTTTTACCAGATTTAACTTTGGTTTTCTTTCCTTTTCTCACTGTACGCCTAACCTCAAAAAGACATTTATTTCTTTTCAAATGTAAGAAAACTGTTGTTTTTTGTTTCATTATTATCAAATCCTTTTTTTTCTGAATCAGCAGCTAGCCCCAAACCCAGCATGTCTATTGTTACATAATGTATCGCCTGACACGTCGTAATACTTATTATTGGCCGCGGGACATTGATTTTTCTTGTGGGAAATGTTGCGGACGCCGGTTAGGCCACCGCCGACGTTGCATTCATTTTGACTGTTCTTTCGCATGTAATAAGGAAGGAAAAAAGGAAGTGATGTTGAATACACGTTGATTTATTCATTATAATTCGTCTGATTGTCTTTTACTTGAATTACAGTTGATTGAAAAAATTTTAATTTATTAAATTGCAGACGAGATTTTTCCCCACTGGGGACAGTGCAGACGAAATTTAAGTTTCTTCAATCAGACGTTCAGTGTTTCAGTTTCACTGTTTCAGTCACGTGCGTTTCGTGTTGCGATCTGAAATACTTGATCCGTATCGTTTTCCATCCAACGTTTGTGAAGATGTTATTCTATCTGGAAATGTGTTAGACTATCTCTTTCTTTCTAAGTATCTGCCTTGAGATCTGACGTAGTGAAGACTTTACATTTCTAACGAAAACAGTGTGTGTGTATCCAACTCTAAATATCTGGATTTCTGATTTTTTACGTCAAACTGTTGCTGCCCTTTTAGACCATCATCTAAATGTATCGAGCCCGGATTCACTTGGCGTCTACAGCCGTACACTGTTATTGTATTTAACATTTAGCATATGGAACACATAGGAGCACATTTGGAAAAGAGGTATGTGAAAAGCTTGTAAATGTGTTAAGAGTCAACTTGTTATTCTGTCATGGTGATCGCATGTTTGTTCTCGGATTCTGAAGTAATAGTTCAGAACAGCTATGACGTTCGTTGTAACTTCTCTTTCTTTTTGGGGATATTTTGATTTTTCGTCGCCTTTTTCCGAGAACCCAAACTTACAACCCCGTTCTAATCGAAACCGAATGACGTGCTCTCTTCTTCAGGATAATTCATTGGAAATGTTGTCAGTCTTTTAAGAAATCTAATTAGTGGTTAGTTCTCTCTTTCCATGACTATCCTAAAAGCTAAAACATGTCCATATTTACAATATCGCCATAATTTTTCCAATCCAAGTGTATAAAACTGATTGCTGAAACCGTTCAAGCTAAACGCGTTGGAAACGTCAATTTACAAAACTTTGTCGTAGGGTTCTACGAAATACGCAAATGTTTTCACTGACTTTCTTTTTTTTTCTTTTATTTTGAATTCATCACTCTAATCTTGTAGAACGTATGTTAGGTATCTCCAGTTATCCATTTGAAATATGGCTTCTCCTTAGTAAAAAAAGAAACTGGAAGAAGAAGACGGAAGTGAAACGGGAAATCTTCTTTGACGTGAATGATAGCCCATCGTTTCCTGTCTTCGAATTCTGTTCCATAGTTTTCTTCTTGCGCATGTTTCGCTCTTATCTTTAGAAAGTAGCCAGTGTCACCGACGATTGTGAAAACTTTCAGGCGAAGAAATCAAAGAGACATATAATATCCATCCGGCAGGAAGAGAGAGAGAGAGAGAGGCAAAGAAAATCCAGGGGTGAGTCAAGCGGAGGACGGAACTCTGGGACGGAGTATGTGTCAAAATCACTGGAATGTCTAGCGATAGGAAATTGAAAAGATTTGCCATGGCCGTTAGATAGAGAAGAAACCTTTTAATCTCGCGTCTCCGGATGAAAAGCGGCAGCCAGATCTATCGTATACCATCCAACTTGATAACGCCCATTTCAGGTCGACCAAGATGGATTGGCACTCGGTGATATGCCAAAACAAGTCACCACTGAGGTCGAAGCTATCGATTCCGTGCCCCCTCTCCCAATTCATTCCGCCTTCTCTTTATATGCATAGACTGCAGGAAACACTTGCCTGGTCACGACATTGTTCATCGTCACGTTGCCTAATCTCTAAATTGGGAATGATGTCGAACTATTGAACTTGATTTGGTTGGAGACAACCGGTTTTAATTGGTAACGTAACTCGGACAAGTTACGTACTGTGCAAGTGTTTCCTAATGGGATCCTGTTGTTATTCAAGAGGCTCTCGTTTATCGGTGGTTGAACAAGATTTAGTAAAGGGTTACGATTTGACGCTAATATATATCGGTAGCATAGGGGTAGCATAGTAAGTAAAGTTCTAAAGGCCATTCAGCTATACTTTTCCCTCGTAGTACAGTTCAGCGAAAACAAAAATAAACAAAAAAGAAAATATGTCATCACCCGGGAGAACTCAACCATCAATGGCTGAGCAATCCCTAGATTCCCTGCCTATATTACAGCACTTAAGTATTTGTGAAATCATAGGTCCCTGTTATCGCAATATTTTTCTACCTCATGCTGAAATCATTCAAAATTGATGTTGGTGCGAATGTTGACGAAAAACGTACCAGGATTATTTTCAATTTTGCAATGACGTTCTCTGTAGACTTAACTCTACATTTGGACCATTAGTATCCCGGCGACTATCCGGTGATATTAATATAATTCCGGTCGAGTGGACGACCTGCCTCAGTGTACTTGTTTTTCCGCCCATTATGATTTATTTCTTTTATTCGTACCTTTATATTATTTTCTGTATTTCTCCTTTTGCTAGAGGAAAATATCGCCCAACGTTTACGTTATTCCGATGTTTTTTCTCATATCTATTAGAGCGCGACCTATTGTTTGGGAATAGGAATTTCATTACGGGTGATTCCGCATCAGACTTGTAAACATCCGCTCTGTATGCTCAGCACTGGGGAAGCTGAATGCCTACTTCACATTTATCATTTTTTCTCCCTCCCAACGAACCCGAAATAATCGATGAAAATCGAAGAAACAATTGGTAGGATTGTATAATCGGACTATGGATGGGCCGTGTGAAGGGGGGACGAAGCCACTGCAATTGGGGAAAGCCGGAAAGCTGTTGTATGAAAATTCGACAATTTCTATTCTTTGACATGGTGATTCAGTTTCGCTATTTGATTTCCTCTGAGAATAAAAAGAGTCAATCCTATCACGCAATAGAAAAGTGGAATAGCTTCCGTGGGATCCTATTTGGATGCTGGCCGACGACCTAGCTCTTCTATAAAGGCTTAGTGCGGATGAGGTAGTTTCTGACACACTCTCCCCCCCTGTGAAAATAACTATTATTGAGGTAATTTGCAACTGACTTTTGTACGAGGAAAGCGCAGTCGAGTGGATGACCACGTGATTTTGTTGCCAATTTGTGCCATTGTGTCGAGTCCGCTGGACGCGCCTGGCCACTCTCCAAATCATATCTTTGCCTCCTCGCTGTCTCGTAAAACCCTTTGACCCAGAAAGTGGAATATAAAAGAGGATGGCGGTCCGACGGAAAATCCGAGTAGCTTTTAGTTAAATTCAATTTGCCTTGCAATGATGGGAAATTATGTCCGGTCGCTAGGAGATGTGAGAGAAAAGGTCGGAGCTCTTGTGTCGTGTCATGTTAGTTTCGCCGCAACTATCCCTTTTAGTTGCCATGATTTCGGAACACTGTAGACTGTTGCTGCGATCGATGGTCCTCTCGACGTGCCGTATATATTCTTTCGACCTTTTTCATCAAGATTTTATGTCTTACGGTCACGTACGGATCGCCGAGTAAATTTGCAGAAGATCCCACTCGTGTCTTTTGCTTTATTTGCATTTGAGTTTTCCTTGTGTGTTTTTTTTTGGCAGTTTCATTTCCAACCCTAGATCTGAAATGCCTACAACTGACATGTTTTATTACCATTTTTATTGCGTTGGGATGGACTTGATAAAACTTCAAAGAATATTCATTCATGTCTTAACTTTCTTGCTCTCTCCTACATGACCGCAAACATATTGCGCAATACTCGCGAGAGGGTGATAACTTTGAGGAATCTGATTCTGGATGATTCACGCCACTGTACTCTGAAGAATCGATTGTCTCTGAACATGAGGAAAAAGAATACGTATGTGTAATAACCAATCATGTCCGAGTTATACGACAGATATCCTTGGCTGTCTTTTTCTATGAGGACGGATGACCTCCCTCCATCTATCTCATCCGCCTATCGATATATATAGATGTTGTTTTTATGCACTATCGGATCCGGTCGGCTCGCAGGCCACGGCTCGGGGCATTCCGGAGCGGAAATGTGCGTCTGACTTCATCCGTCTCTTCTTCTTTCTCTTTGGTCAATCTGATGGTCCATCGTCGAATGTTTTTTGCTTTTCTTTCTTTTCCTTTTTGGGTTGTTACTTTTATTTTTATTTTTTTTTACTCGACGTTCGTGACGATTCAGTCTCATTGGTAAAAATAGATGATGCAATAACCATCTACAACAACAACAACCAAAGTTAAGGAGCAAACTTGACTCGCATGGATAACGAGCTGCTGGCTGCAGTTGTACACTGCCGCACTGCACGTTCAATTACTAGCGTTTGACATCGCGGCAGTTGTAGAAGGTACGGTAGTAGTTTAGCTCGTGAGTCTAGGACGAACAACAACATCAAATGACATGGGCAAAGGATCCCGCCTCTTTTGATTGTTTTGATAGGGTTGTTACCAACTTCCAATAAGGAAAGGAACAGCGGGTGAACGGGAATACAAAGTTGGAGGATTTTCTGGAATTCGAAATCGATCGATAATAGTAAGCAACTCATAATTGCTGATTGCAATCTAGAGCTTATCAACTGTGAGGGGGAGAGAGGGGGGACTCCTAATTTGCATCGCCATCTCCGGCTTGAATAGGCCGTTAAAGTCCTTTTGAATAAAGGCACGAGCTATATAGGCAACGGGCTCGGCTGTTTTTGTGTGCATTTACAGCTCCTGTATAGACGATGAGCTACAGCCTAGTCCAGAAATATTCCTCCGGAAGGAACGAATAAAGAAGGGAAAGAATGGGCGGATCCGTAGTTGAAAGCGGATGCGTTGCCATCCTGATCAATCCATCGTTTTCGTCAACATCAAATAATGGATCCCGAAGAAAAAAAAATGTGAAGAAAAGAGAACATGTTAGAACGACGTCGAATGAAGGAGGGGGTAGAGAGAGAGAGAGAGAGAGAAATGGATAGAGCCAAAAGTCAGTGCTGCGGAGTGGCGCCTGCGTAGTCCCGACAAAGCGGAACCAATAGAGACGGAACAAGAAGGACAGCAGCGTGCCAATGTGTTGATTTTTTCCCCTTTTTCTGTTTCTTTCTCTTCTTCTTTTTTCGAATCGTGTAAAATCCCTTCCTGCGCCAGTTGCAGACCAGAGCTTCTTGGTGTTAAGTCGCTCTTCCATCCGCTCCTCCACATCCACATGGAGCGTCGGCGGCGATTGCTCTTGTTTTGGCTTTTTATTTCGACTGTGGTGCTCCAAAGTCCGGATGGTGTCCGCTCCTGTTATTTGGGCACTTTTGCCGAATCGCTTCCGCGGACGGTCAACTGGCCGTCGGCATCGACATTCCTCGATCCTTGGCGTCAAATTGTGCCCTTTTTCTTTCATCCGCCGGAATTTTTGGACCGTTGGGCGAAGGCGGATTTCGCCCTGCTGCATGCCAGCCTCTCTCTGCCTTGTTCCATCCTCCAACATCAGCCGGAAGTAGTTTTGCTGCCGGAAGCCTGGATTGAATTCCTCCCGGCGTTGGAGGACGGTGCTCGATATGCGGCGGTCGACCAGCAGCCGGCCCGTCCGTATTTCGACATGTGCGACCTGTTCGGCGCATCCAATATCAGTCGTGATTCAGTTCCAGGATGCCAAAATTGGCATCACCTTGAGGCGTGGAAACGTTTGCGGATCTTTTACGACATCCCGTCGCCCATCCGAGCGGCCGAGGCCGCCACGGCGCATCGCCTACAGTGCGGTGAAAGTGAAAATAATAGTAATAGCAGCAGCAGCACTAGTGGCGGTGGTGGTGGTAGTAATTCAACTTGGACTATCCCAGTGTCTTCTATGGTGAAACGATGGATGGCCGAACGGTCTCCCTGGACTAGATCCAATGCCACCATGCCTATAGCGATTGTTTCCAGGCATCAATCGTTTTACGGCCGGCATCACAGTTTACTATCCGTCCAAGCCGAATTGCATCTCACCTATTGGATGGATAGTGAGTAAAATAGTAATAACGCTTTTCGGGGGGTATCTTTTCTTTCCTTGTGACGCTGCTGTGATCGAAAGCCGCGGGATAATTGGAATTACCTCAACGAATTGAGTGCGCTTCTTTTTTAAGAGTTTCCAGCGACTTCCGGTCTAGCTTCGATGAATCGGATTTATATCTTTTTATCGCGGGTCGAAGAGTGCGGTTTCAGTATTTTCCACTGCAGCGCCGGAATCCAATAAATTTGAATAAAAGAATAATAAAAAAAAATCAACATACACCCAAAGTGCTTTCAGTCGACTGAGTCAGTTTGGATTTTTAACCGAAGGAACTCGACGTCGATGGCGGTTGACGTGTTTGATTCCCGTTTTCCTTTACTCGTTCACGACTTGTGAATCTCAACCGCCCTTAAAGAAATGTTTGACGCCCTTTCGTTTATACATCCCCAGCAAAACCAGAACGATAATAGTTGAGTCCAAAGTTAGTCCCCTCCATGTGTGTCCTCCTTACCGGCGTAGTATTCTGCGGAAAACGATTGAGAAAAAAAAAAAAAGAATAAATATTCTATCCGTCACATCAATCACGCTTGACTGGGATCACTTTGGCTCGATTTTTCCCCTTTGCAAAAAAAAAAAAACCTAACAGCTTCACATCTAATATCTACGACTCGTTGAAATTTCTTCCTATTTCCCCCTCTCTCGTCGAGTGGTGCGTGTTGCGCGCTCGTCCTTTCTCACTTCCCATTGTTGATCCGCCTTCTTTGGATGTTTGGGACTCGTCCGACAAACAGGTCACTCACTATAAGCAATCAATTGAAACGCCTTGTTAAAGAAAAAGCAAACTGGAACTAGTTTAAAAGGAGAACGTTATTTCCCGATGGAAAAAAAGAAAAGAATCCAATAACAATTGTGACTGGATATATACCCAATAATATTCTTGTCGAGTTGGTGGATTCTATTTGGTACATGGGTCTTCTATTTTTTTTTTTTCCGCGTGCGTTATTACACGACAACGGAACATGTCTGTGGCAATCGGATTCCTTTTTTTTGCGGCTATAGATGACCTTTTCTTTCCTACTACCCACACAAACAAAAACTACTCGTGATAGATGTAATGCTCTTTCCTCCCCCGCTTTTGAATATGAATAAGGGGAGGGTAAACATTTGGGTTACCCTCCCCTAAACATGGGTTCCTCACGTCTAGGCTTTTTTTTTTGCACCCTGTAAGATGCAATCATAAATATTTGATCACATATACGCAGGAAGCGGATTTAAAATACTTTAGCGGGTCTAGTTGAATTGCAAAATTAATTGGGCATTTTTTTGTGCTTTTCATTTCTTCTTAGTAGTGGTACACACAAGTGTACCAATTCTTTCCGTCAAGATCTCCTTGGTTCTTCTTCTTTTGATTATGTTTTCGGTGGTCCGGCCAAGAGATTCCTTGGGTCTTGTCCATTAGGGTCCGTCCGAAAGAACGAACGAAGAGATCCAGTTCGCCGCGTTCCTAATGACGCAGTCTGGTAGAGTTTCTTGGATACAAATAAAAAGGGGAAAAGAAAAGAAAATGGGTGGTGGTGGGGAGGAGGAGGCAAAAGGGCGGGGTGGGGGGGGGGGATAAAAGTGATTAGTCGCGTTAGAGACAAGTCAGGCGCGCGTCACTAACGCTGGACTTGCCCCGCCACTCCTTAGATTCCTCCTATATAACAGTCTTCTATTCCCCCGTCCAATCAAAACCTACTTCAGCTTAAATTGATCATCGTCAAGCAAGGCTCGCCCTCCGCTCCATCCTCGCTACTCTCCCCACAACATTTACTCGAGCACTTGATTAGATGATTCTAGAAGACTTTGAAAGTCTCGGCGCAAAGCAGACGAAAATAAAAGTTTTTGCAGACGACCTTTGGCTCCCTCCTTTTAGACCATCAAGAGACAATAAGGCGAGGATTTACTGTTGAAAAATAAAAGGAGGCGGATGCAATTGGGAATGAAATCATGTCGGAACGGATGAAGAGACGTGAGGGAACTGAGACTCGATTATTAGCGGTCGCAAAACGTTTTCTCTCTTTCTCAATGTGTCTTGTCTTTTTCTTTCTATAAGGTCGGCTCGCCTTCCGCATAAGAAAGTTGTCCTCCCTGTACCCCCTGGGGCCTTGTGTCATTTGAGCTAAGACAAATCGATCGTTTGAGGCGCGAGGAATTCATTCGGTTATGACCTTATAATATTCACGATCGATATTATTAACGCCTTGCAAGTTGCCAATCACTGGAGACACATCAGCCACCGGTTGTGAGCCACAGAAAATTTACTTCGCTTTTTTTAATTTCTGGGAAAGTTTTGAATAGGATTTTATTAAGCGCCAAATTGTCCTGGACCGAGTTGTAAAAGCCTATAGAAAGAAAAACAAGTCGTACGATTTCTTTTACACCGCACCAACCCCCACCAAAAATGAATCGGCATGATGTTGCGTCAAAAGCAGTTTTCATTGGGCTGGTCGATCCGGTCGTGTTCCGCTTCAACGCCAACGTCATTCCGGCTCCTTTCACCTTGGTAGGAACAAGAAAGAAACAGGGGGGAACAAATCTAATTTTCTCCATCGATTGTGCTGCTGACAGAAGCAGGTAAACCGTCGCCTTAATAATAGCTGACGAGGCGGACATAAAATAGGAAAGACAAGTGAAGATTTCGGTTCTGCCACTTTTCGTTTCGATAGTTGAAGGCGTTTCGGACTTGTAATCATCCGTCATCCCGACCGAGATGCAGTTTTGCCATTATAACCTCGCCTGACTCACACACGACGCATTAAATGGCTTTTTTGTTTTATTCTTGTCCAGCTCGTTGCATCGTTCCGTGGCCGAAGGAAGACGGAGAAGATGCCACGACGGATCGGTTAGCGATGACTGCAGTGACGCCATCTGTTCACTATGGCGACGCCAGCAACCCATCCGCATCCGGCAGTGGCCGCGGAAGCAACAACACCCTGTGCCGTTTCCACCCACGGTGTCTCATGTGCTGCGGTAAGTTTCAGTCGACTAGTTTATTTGAACGAGCGAATTAAAAAAAAATGATTGCGCCCCGCCATCATTTGATGCGAGCATAGTGTCTATACCCGCTAGCCTTTAATCAACTGCTCAATTCATCAAGTCCAAGTCCTACTACCCTTTCATACCCACATGACATTTGAGACACGTTCAAGCCTCTCTTTTAGTCGGACCACTGAATCGACTCGTTATATCACCGACGACATTTGCAAAAGAGACTCGTCCTTCTTTGACTAAATTTCCCTTTTTTTTTCTCCGAACCGTCCACCCCCGCACAGCTATTCGTGATGCTTGTCCTAGTTATGTCATTAT